>NW_027422624.1:611718-729218 GCF_048934315.1 Petromyzon marinus
ACAGTGGCCGTGTCAAGTTCGGCCGTGTCAGCTTCGTCACGGCCGCGTCGGAGAGACGCACTGAGCCAGCAGTCCCGTTAACATGTTTGGTTCATGACCTGAGTGTCTCTCTCTCGCGGGCTGTCTCTGGGGGGTTCATAATGGCCGTATCAGGAGGAACAAACAGCGGCGTCGGGGGCTGAGGATATCCGGGATGGAGGGGGGGCGTAAACACCCGCCGTGTACAGTGCGCCCCCCCCCCCCGCGTACAGTGCAGTGATGTTTTGGCGAACATTTGTAAGTAAACAGAACAATAATTTCCTTTGCCCGCTCATCGACTCACCCACTCGCTCACCCACCCACGCATTCACTCACTCACCCACCCGCTAATTGACTCGCCAACTCGCTCACACACCCACCGATTCACCCACCGACCGATTCACTCACACACTCCCCCACCCGCTGATTCGCTCACTCACCCACTCGCTCACCTACCCGCTCATTCACTCACCCACCTGCTAATTCACTCACCAGCTCGCTCACCCATCCACCGATTCACCCACCCACTGATTCACTCACACACTCCCCCACCCGCTGATTCGCTCACTCGCCCACTCGCTCACCCACCCGCTCATTCACTCATCCACCTGCTGATTCGCTCACTCACCCACTCACTCACCCACCCGCTCATTCACTCACCCACCCACTCATTCACTTACCCACCCGCTCATTCACTCACCCATCCGCTCATTCACTCACCCACCCACCCGCTCATTCACTCACCCACCCACCCGCTCATTCACTCGCCCACCCACCCGCTCATTCACCCACCCACCCGCTCATTCACTCACCCACCCACCCGCTCATTCACTCACCCACCCACCCGCTCATTCACTCACTCACCCACCCACTCATTCACTTACCCACCCGCTCATTCACTCACCCATCCGCTCATTCACTCACCCACCCACCCGCTCATTCACTCACCCACCCACCCGCTCATTCACTCACCCACCCGCTCATTCACCCACCCACCCGCTCATTCACTCACCCACCCACCCGCTCATTCACTCACCCACCCACCCGCTCATTCACTCACCCACCCACCCGCTCATTCACTCACCCACCCACCCGCTCATTCACTCACCCACCCACCTGCTCATTCACTCACCAACTCGCTCACCCACCCACCGATTCACCCACCGATTCACTCATCCACCCACTGATTCGCTCACTCACCCACTCACCCACTCACTCACTCGCTCATTCACTCATTCACCCACTTGCTCATTCACTCTTAAGCGAGCATTCGCCCCTCAGCTGTGTTGACGTGTTATGCCCATTTAGCTCCCTCTATCCGGCCAAACAGAAGCTGTTTGGGCATAGGGTGGCTGGGCATGTGGTGGCTGGGCATGCGGGCTACGTGACCCAGCCAACGCAGCCTTGCCTGCTGGAGGAGCTCACCGATGGGACTGTGTTCAGATCTCTCAAGGATTTGTGAGCTCCTCACAAAATCCAGCCTGCAGGTTAAACCCAGGATGGATCGTAGGCAGGGCCGGCCTGAATGTTTATAACCGGCGAAGATGTTCCATTAGGGGGGTCCACGTTTCACAAGCGTAGAGAAGGGAGGGAATGACCGTGGCCGAGAAGACCTGAAGCTTAGTGCGGAGCGACAGACCAGGTAGCTTCCACACAGCGTTACGCAACCGATGAAAAGATATTGCCGCTCGACTGATTCGGAGTGAGACCTCTGCTGTCAAACCCGAGCCAGTCATAAGCACACTGCCCAGGTATGGGAAACTCTCCACTCTCTCCACAACTGCCCCATCACCGATTGGGAGTTGTGGGGGTGGAGTGTCCGATGGTACAAAATACCCAGGCAGGTGCTTAGTTTTGGTGGGGCTGATGGTAAGGCCCCACCTCTTAGTGGCACGCTCCAGTCTCAGCAGCAGCGTCTCCAACTCCTCCGGTGGGTGGGAGGGGGCTGTGGGTGGGAGGGGGCTGTGGGTGGGAGGGGGCTGTGGGTGGGAGGGGGCTGTGGGTGGGGGGGGGCTGTGGGTGGGTGGGGGGGGGCTGTGGGTGACGTGGGGGGGGCCCTGACCATTGGGATGGAAGCGGTGCCATCGCCACCACCACTGTCACCATCGTCACTGTCACCATCACTGTCACCATCACTGTCACCACCACCACCACCACTGTCACCATCACTGTCACCATCACAGTCACCACCACCACTACCACTGTCACCATCACTGTCACCATCACAGTCACCACCACCACCACCACTGTCACCATCACTGTCACCATCACTGTCACCACCACCACCACTGTCACCATCACTGTCACCATCACAGTCACCACCACCACTACCACTGTCACCATCACTGTCACCACCACCACTGTCACCATCACAGTCACCACCACCACCACCACTGTCACCATCACTGTCACCATCACTGTCACCACCACCACCACTGTCACCATCACTGTCACCATCACAGTCACCACCACCACTACCACTGTCACCATCACTGTCACCACCACCACTGTCACCATCACAGTCACCACCACCACTACCACTGTCACCACTACCACTGTCACCATCACTGTCACCACTACCACCACCACTGTCACCATCACCGCCACTGCCATCACCGCCACTGTCACCGTCACCACCGCCATCATCGCCAGTGTCACCGCTGGCACTGCCACCATCACCGCCATCACTGCCACCGCTTTGGGTGGTTACGTGGTGGTGGTTGTGGTTGTGGTGGTTGTGGTGGTTGTGGTTGTGGTGGTTGTGGTGGTGGTGGTGGTTGTGGTGGTGGTGGTTGTGGTGGTGGTGGTTGTTGTGGTCGTGGTGGTTGTTGTGGTCGTGGTGGTTGTTGTGGTCGTGGTGGTGGTTATGGTCGTGGTGGTGGTAGTTGTGGTGGTAGTGGTTTATCATCATCGGGTTCAGGGTTCTGTTTGCCAACTTCTCCCTCCCTGTACAGTAAACAGGTGCCCAGCCCCTCCCCCCACCTCCCCCCCCACCTCCCCCCCCACCTCACCCCTCCCCCCCACCTCACGCACCACCACCACGCCGCCTCTCCACACAACCTTTGCTCAAAGTCGCTGCTGCTGCTGCTGCTATCTTGCAGCAGGTTACACGGAGCGGAACTGGGCGTGTGGGTGGGAGTGTCGGGGTGTGGGTGGGTGTGTCGGTGTGTGGGTGTGTCGGTGTGTGTGGGTGGGTGTGTCGGTGTGTGTGGGTGGGTGTGTCGGTGTGTGTGGGTGGGTCTGTCGGTGTGTGGGTGTGGGTGGGTGTGTCGGTGTGTGGGTGTGGGTGGGTGGGAGTGTCGGTGTGTGTGGGTGGGTGTGTCGGTGTGTGGGTGTGGGTGGGTGTGTCGGTGTGTGTGGGTGGGTGGGAGTGTCGGTGTGTGTGGGTGGGTGTGTCGGTGTGTGTGGGTGGGTGTGTCGGTGTGTGGGTGTGGGTGGGAGTGTCGGTGTGTGGGTGGGTGTGTCGGTGGGTGGGTGTCGGGGTGAGTGGGTGTGTGTGTGTGGGTGTGTGAGTGAGTGGGTGTGTGGGTGAGTGGGTGTGTGGGTGAGTGTGACAGGGCCTGTGGATTTGTGTGTGTGAGTGAGTGGGTGTGTGTGTGGGTGTGTGAGTGAGTGTGTAAGTGTGTGGTTGGGTGAGATGGGGTGTGGGTGAGTGTGACATGGCCTGTATGTGTGTGTTGGTGTGTGAGTGAGTGGGTGTGTGTGTCTAAGTGTGTGGGAGCAGTGGGTGTGTGTGTGGGTGTGTGAGTGAGTGAGTTGGTGTGTGTGTGGATGTGTGTGAGTGTGAGTGTGTGTGTTGGTGTGTGGCTGGGTGAGATGGGGTGTGGGTGAGTGTGACATGGCCTGTGTGTATGTGTGAGTGAGTGTGTGTTGGTGTGTCTGAGTGTGTGGTGTAGTGGTTAGCGCTACGAACCCGGCCACCCGAGTTGGATTCTCGCTCATGGCCAACACCGTCGGTGACGATTCTCTGAACCGGTTCTCGGCCTCCCCTGGGTCGACTCAGCCGCAAATGAGTAGCTGGTGTAGCGGTGTAGTAAACATCGCTAGCACTGGGGAGACAAAGGCGGCCGGGCGTGGTGCTGGCCACCCACCCCCTCGTGTGCCGTGCCGGCCTTCAGAGGTGCTGCTCCTCGCTAACAGCACTTGCCCCTACAGTCTGTTACAGGCTACATGGGGGATCTGTCTTTGTGTGTGTCTGTGTGTCTGTGTGTGTGTGTCTGTGTGTGTGTGTCTGTCTGTGTGTCTGTCTGTGTGTGTGTCTGTGTGTGTGTCTGTGTGTGTGTCTATCTGTGTGTGTGTCTATCTGTGTGTCTATCTGTGTGTCTGTCTGTGTCTGTGTGTGTCTGTGTGTGTGTCTGTGTGTGTGTCTGTGTGTGTGTCTGTCTGTGTGTCTGTGTGTGTGTGTGTCTGTGTGTGTGTCTGTCTGTGTGTCTATCTGTGTGTGTGTGTCTATCTGTGTGTCTGTGTGTGTGTGTGTCTGGCCACCCACCCCCTCGTGTGCCATGCTGTACCGGCCTTCATAGCTGCTGCTGCTGCTCGCAATGCGCAGCACTTGCCTTGACAGCCTGGTGTGAGGCTGTCAGGAGGTATTGTTGGTCTCTGTGACTATATAAGGGTGTTGCATGGGTGTGTGAGTGATAAGGTAACTATGTGTGTCCGTGAGTGTGTGGAGCGGTGGTTCAGTGGTTAGCGCTACGCTGCACTACGAACCTGGCCACCCGGGTTCGATTCCCGCTCACGGCCAACACCGCCGGTGACGATTTTCTGAACCGGTTCTGGGCCCCCCCCAGGTCGACTCGGCCTCAAATGAGTACCTGGTGTAGCGGTGTGTAGTAAACATCGTCACTGGGGAGACAAAGGCGGCCTGGCGTGGTGCTGGCCACCCACCCCCTCGTGTGCCGTTCATAAGTGCTACTTGCTAACAGCACTTGCCCCTACAGTCTGTTAATGCTACACGGGGGAGCTTTATCTGTGTGTCAGCAGAGGAGGTCCTTGTGTGAGTCGATGGGTCTCTGTGTGGTGAGTCTGTGGGTCTCTGTGGTGAGTCTATGGGTCTCTGTGTGGTGAGTCTGTGGGTCTCTGTGGGGTGAGTCTATGGGTCTCTGTGTGGTGAGTCTATGGGTCTCTGTGTGGTGAGTCTATGGGTCTCTGTGTGGTGAGTCTATAGGTCTCTGGGTGGTGAGTCTATGGCTCTCTGTGTGGTGAGTCTATGGGTCTCTGTGTGGTGAGTCTATGGGTCTCTGTGTGGTGAGTCTATGGGTCTCTGTGTGCTGAGTCTATGGGTCTCTGTGTGCTGAGTCTATGGTACTCTCTGTGGTGAGTCTATGGGTCTCTGTGTGGTGAGTCTGTGGGTCTCTGTGTGGTGAGTCTGTGGGTCTCTGTGTGGTGAGTCTGTGGGTCTCTGTGTGCTGAGTCTGTGGGTCTCTGTGTGGTGAGTCTGTGGGTCTGTGTGGTGAGTCTATGGTACTCTCTGTGGTGAGTCTATGGGTCTCTGTGTGGTGAGTCTGTGGGTCTCTGTGTGGTGAGTCTGTGGGTCTCTGTGTGGTGAGTCTGTGGGTCTCTGTGTGCTGAGTCTGTGGGTCTCTGTGTGGTGAGTCTGTGGGTCTGTGTGGTGAGTCTATGGTACTCTCTGTGGTGAGTCTATGGGTCTCTATGGGTCTCTGTGTGGTGAGTCTGTGGGTCTCTGTGTGGTGAGTCTATGGTCTGTGTGGTGAGTCTATGGGTCTGTGTGGTGAGTCTATGGGTCTGTGTGGTGAGTCTATGGGTCTCTGTGTGCTGAGTCTGTGGGTCTCTGTGTGGTGAGTCTATGGGTCTCTGTGTGGTGAGTCTATGGGTCTCTGTGTGGTGAACCGATGGTACTCTCTGTGGTGAGTCTATGGGTCTCTATGGTACTCTCTGTGGTGAGTCTATGGGTCTCTATGGTACTCTCTGTGTGGTGAGTCTATGGGTCTCTGTGTAGTGAGTCTGTGGGTCTCCGTGGTGAGTCTATGGGTCTCTGTGTGCTGAGTCTGTGGGTCTCTGTGTGGTGAGTCTATGGGTCTCTGTGTAGTGAGTCTATGGGTCTCTGTGGTGAGTCTATGGGTCTCTATGGTACTCTCTGTGGTGAGTCTATGGGTCTCTATGGTGCTCTCTGTGTAGTGAGTCTATGGGTCTCTGTGTAGTGAGTCTGTGGGTCTCTGTGGGCTCGTGTGGTGATCTGTGTGGTGAGTCTATGGGTCTGTGTGGTGAGTCTATGGGTCTGTGTGGTGAGTCTATGGTACTCTCTGTGGTGTGTCTATGGGTCTCTATGGGTCTCTGTGTGGT
Organism: Petromyzon marinus; assembly: GCF_048934315.1. Lineage (NCBI taxonomy): Eukaryota > Metazoa > Chordata > Hyperoartia > Petromyzontiformes > Petromyzontidae > Petromyzon > Petromyzon marinus. Next base: position 618,040 of record NW_027422624.1, read on the forward strand.
GAGTCTGTGGGTCTCTGTGTGGTGAGTCTATGGGTCTGTGTGGTGAGTGTATGGGTCTGTGTGCTGAGTCTGTGGGTCTCTGTGTGCTGAGTCTATGGGTATCTGTGTGGTGAGTCTATGGGTCTCTGTGTGGTGAATCTTTGGGTCTCTTTGTAGTGAGTCTGTGGGTCTCTGTGGGTCTCTGTGTGGTGAGTCTATGGGTCTCTATGGTACTCTCTGTGGTGAGTCTATGGGTCTCTGTGGTGAGGCTATGGGTCTCTGGTACTCTCTGTGGTGAGTCTATGGGTCTCTATGGTACTCTCTGTGGTGAGTCTATGGGTCTCTGTGTGGTGAGTGTATGGGTCTCTATGGTACTCTCTGTGTGGTGAGTCTATGGTACTCTCTGTGGTGAGTCTATGGTACTCTCTCTGTGGTGAGTCTATGGTACTCTCTGTGTGGTGAGTCTATGGGTCTCTATGGTACTCTGTGTGGTGAGTCTGTGGGTCTCTATGGTACTCTCTGTGTAGTGAGTCTGTGGGTCTCTGTGGGTCTCTGTGTGGTGAGTCTATGGGTCTCTGTGTGGTGAGTCTATGGGTCTCTGTGTGGTGAGTCTATGGTACTCTCTGTGTGGTGAGTCTGTGGGTCTCTCTCTCTGTGTCTCTCTCCGTGGCCCGGCAGCAGGGGGGTGGGGGCTGCCGCCATGCTGGAGGAGGGAGACTTTGACCGCGAGCAGAGCACCGAGTCGAGCCTCCTGGCCTCCGTCAAGGAGCAGGAGGCTCAGTTTTAAACGGCTCACCATGGAGCTGGAGGAGGAGCAGAGACACGTAGCCTCCTATACCACCACCAACGTGAGCTGCTCACCCCTACACTCACCCCTAGACTCACCCCTACACTCACTCACCCCTACACTCACTCACCCCTACACTCACTCACCCCTACACTCACCCCTACACTCACTCACCCATACACTCACCCCTACACTCACCCCTACACTCGCTCGCCCCCACACTCGCTCGCCCCTACACTTGCTCGCCCCTACACTTGCTCGCCCCTACACTCACCCCTACACTCACTCACCCCTACACTCACTCACCCATACACTCACTCGCCCCTACACTCACTCACCCCTACACTCGCTCACCCATACACTCACCCATACGCTCACCCCTACACTCACTCACCCCTACACTCACTCACCCCTACACTCACTCACCCCTATACTCACTCACCCCTACACTCACTCACCCCTACACTCACTCACCCATACACTCACCCCTACACTCACCCCTACACTCGCTCGCCCCTACACTCGCTCGCCCCTACACTTGCTCGCCCCTACACTTGCTCGCCCCTACCACTCGCTCACCCCTACACTCGCTCACCCCTACACTCGCTCACCCCTACACTCGCTCACCCCTACACTCGCTCACCCCTACACTCGCTCACCCCTACACTCACTCACCCCTACACTCGCTCACCCCTACACTCGCTCACCCCTACACTCGCTCACCCATACACTTGCTCACCCCTACACTCGCTCACTCACCCCCTACACTCAATCACCCCTACGCTCGCTCACTCACCCCCTACACTCACTCACCCCTACACTCACTCAACCATACACTCGCTCACCCCTACACTCACTCACCCCTACACTCACTCACCCCTACACTCACTCACCCCTACACTCGCTCACACGCTCACCTACACGCACACTTGCCCACACGCTCACCCCTACGCTCACCCACACGCTCACCCCTACACTCACACGCTCACCCCTACACTCACCCCTAGACTCACACGCTCACCCCTAGACTCACACGCTCACCCCTACACTCACCCCTACACTCACACGCTCACCCCTAGACTCACGCTCACCCCTAGACTCACACGCTCACCCCTAGACTCACACGCTCACCCCTACACTCGCACGCTCACCCCTAGACTCGCACGCACACTCCTAGACTCACACGCTCACCCCTACGCTCACACGCTCACCCCCACGCTCACACGCTCACCCCCACGCTCACACGCTCACCCCCACGCTCACCCCCACGCTCACCCCCACGCTCACCCCCACGCTCACCCCCACGCTCACCCCTAGACTCACCCCTAGACTCACACGCTCACCCCCACGCTCACCCCCACGCTCACCCCCACGCTCACCCCCATGCTGCTTGTGCTCTCTCTGTCACAGGACAGTGACCTTGCCTCCTACCACTCTGGCCAAGCACCGCACTTCTCTGCCAATGGCACCGCACTCAGGGTGAGAGTGGGGGGGTGAGAGTGGGGGGGTGAGAGTGGGGGGGTGAGAGTGGGGGGTGAGAGTGGGGGGGTGAGAGTGGGGGGGTGAGAGTGGGGGGGTGAGAGTGGGGGGGTGAGAGTGGGGGGGTGAGAGTGGGGGGGTGAGAGTGGGGGGGTGAGAGTGGGGGGGTGAGAGTGGGGGGGTGAGTGTGGTGTGGGTGTGTGGGTGAGAGAGTGTGGGGGTGAGAGAGTGTGTGGGTGAGAGAGCGTGTGTGGGTGAGAGAGTGTGTGGGTGAGAGAGTGTGTGGGTGAGAGAGTGTGTGGGTGAGAGAGTGTGTGGGTGAGAGAGTGTGTGGGTGAGAGTGAGTGTGGGTGAGAGAGAGAGTGTGGGTGAGAGAGTGTGGGTGAGAGAGTGTGGGTGAGAGAGTGTGTGGGTGAGAGAGTGTGTGGGTGAGAGTGAGTGTGGGTGAGAGAGAGAGTGTGGGTGAGAGAGAGAGTGTGGGTGAGAGAGTGTGTGGGTGAGAGAGAGAGTGTGGGTGAGAGAGGGTGTGGGTGAGAGAAGAGAGTGTGGGTGAAGAGAGAGTGTGGGTGAGAGAGAGAGTGTGGGTGAGAGAGAGAGAGTGTGGGTGAGAGAGAGAGAGTGTGGGTGAGAGAGAGAGTGTGGGTGAGAGTGAGAGTGTGGGTGGGAGTGAGAGTGTGGGTGGGAGTGAGAGTGTGGGTGGGAGTGAGAGTGTGGGTGGGAGTGAGAGTGTGGGTGGGAGTGAGAGTGTGGGTGGGAGTGAGAGTGTGGGTGAGAGAGAGAGTGTGGGTGGGAGTGAGAGTGTGGGTGGGAGTGAGAGTGTGGGTGGGAGTGAGAGTGTGGGTGGGAGTGAGAGTGTGGGTGGGAGTGAGAGTGTGGGTGGGAGTGAGAGTGTGGGTGGGAGTGAGAGTGTGGGTGGGAGTGAGAGTGTGGGTGGGAGTGAGAGCTGTGGGTGAGAGAGAGAGTGTGGGTGGGAGTGAGAGTGTGGGGTGGGAGTGAGAGTGTGGGTGGGAGTGAGAGTGTGGGTGGGAGTGAGAGTGTGGGTGGGAGTGAGAGTGTGGGTGGGGAGTGAGAGTGTGGGTGGGAGTGAGAGTGTGGGTGGGAGTGAGAGTGTGGGTGGGAGTGAGAGTGTGGGTGGGAGTGAGAGTGTGGGTGGGAGTGAGAGTAGTGGGTGGGAGTGAGAGTGTGGGTGTGAGAGAGAGTGTGGGTGGGGAGAGAGAGTGTGGGTGTGAGAGAGAGTGTGGGTGTGAGAGAGAGTGTGGGGTGAGAGAGAGTGTGGGTGGGAGAGAGAGTGTGGGTGAGAGTGAGAGTGTGGGTGGGAGTGAGAGTGTGGGTGGGAGTGAGAGTGTGGGTGGGAGAGAGAGTGTGGGTGTGAGAGAGAGTGTGGGTGTGAGAGAGAGTGTGGGTGGGGAGTGAGAGTGTGGGTGGGAGTGAGAGTGTGGGTGGGAGTGAGAGTGTGGGTGGGAGTGAGAGTGTGGGTGGGAGTGAGAGTGTGGGTGGGAGTGGAGTGTGGGGGGAGAGTGTGGGTGGGAGTGAGAGTGTGGGTGGGAGTGAGAGTGTGGTGAGAGAGAGAGAGTGTGGGGTGGGAGTGAGAGTGTGGGTGGGGAGTGAGAGTGTGGGTGGGAGTGAGAGTGTGGGTGGGAGTGAGAGTGTGGGTGGGAGTGAGTGGTGGGTGGGAGTGAGAGTGTGGGTGGGAGTGAGAGTGTGGGTGGGAGTGAGAGTGTGGGTGGGAGTGAGAGTGTGGGTGGGAGTGAGAGTGTGGGTGGGAGTGAGAGTGTGGGTGGGAGTGAGAGTGTGGGTGTGAGAGAGAGTGTGGGTGGGAGAGAGAGTGTGGGTGTGAGAGAGAGTGTGGGTGTGAGAGAGAGTGTGGGTGTGAGAGAGAGTGTGGGTGGGAGAGAGAGTGTGGGTGAGAGAGAGAGTGTGGGTGGGAGAGAGAGTGTGGGTGGGAGAGAGAGTGTGGGTGTGAGAGTGAGAGTGTGGGTGAGAGTGAGAGTGTGGGTGGGAGAGCGTGGGTGGGTGGGAGAGCGTGGGTGGGTGGGAGAGCGTGGGTGGGTGGGAGAGCGTGGGTGGGTGGGAGAGCGTGTGGGTGTGGGTGTGGGAGAGAGTGAGCGTGTGAGTGAGTGTGGGTGTGAGGGTGAGAGTGAGTGTGTGGGTGAGTGAGTGGGTATGTGGGTGAGTGAGAGTGTGGGTGTGTGTGGGTGTGTGAGTGGGTGAGTGAGTGAGTGAGTGGGTGAGTGTGGGTGAGTGTGGGTGAGTGAGGGTGAGTGGGTGAGGGTGAGTGAGGGTGAGTGGGTGAGTGAGGGTGAATGGGTGAGTGAGGGTGAGTGAGACCATGTGAGGGTGTGAGTGAGACCATGTGAGAGTGAATGAGACCATGTCAGAGTGAGTGAGACCATGTGAGGGTGAGTGAGACCATGTGAGAGTGTGGGTGAGACCATGTGAGAGTGTGGGTGAGACCATGTCAGAGTGAGTGAGACCATGTGAGGGTGAGTGAGACCATGTGAGAGTGTGGGTGAGACCATGTGAGAGTGTGGGTGTGAATGTGTGAGAGTGTGGGTGAGACCATGTGAGTGAGACGGCGTGTTATTATTGTATTAATAATTATTAAATAATAACACCATTCTTTATAATAATAATATAACACCGTTATTTATAATAAGAATAATAGCGTTATTAATAAGAATTAAATAATATCGCTGCCAGTACTAAAATACTAACACCGTTATTATTAATAATAAAATAATAACACCGTTATTAGTAATAATACAATAATAACACCGTTATTATTAATAATAGTAAAATAATAACACCGTTATTATTAATAATACTAAAATAATAACACTTATTAATAATACTAAAATATTAACACCGTTATTATTAACAATAGTAAAATAATAACACCGTTATTCACAATAGTAAAATAATAACACCGTTATTATTAAGAATAGTAAAATAATAACACCGTTATTATTAACAATACTAAAATAATAACACCGTTATTATTAATAGTAAAATAATAACACCGTTATTATTAATACTAAAATAATAACACCGTTATTAATAATAGTAAAATAATAACACCGTTATTAATAATAGTAAAATATTAACACCGTTATTATTAATAATAGTAAAATAATAACACCGTTATTATTAATAATAGTAAAATAATAACACCGCTATTATTAATAATACTAAAATAATAACACCGTTATTATTAATAATAGTAAAATAATAACACCGCTATTATTAATAATAGTAAAATAATAACACCGTTATTATTAATAATGCTAAAATAATAACACCGTTATTATTAATAATAGTAAAACATTAACACCGTTATTAATAATAGTAAAATAATAACACCGTTATTATTAACAATAGTAAAATAATAACACCGTTATTATTAATAGTAAAATAATAACACCGTTATTATTAATAATAGTAAAATAATAACACCGCTATTATTAATAATACTAAAAAATAACACCGTTATTATTAATAATAGTAAAATAATAACACCGTTATTATTAATAATACTAAAATATTAACACCGTTATTATTAATAATAGTAAAATAATAACACCGCTATTATTAACAATAGTAAAACATTAACACCGTTATTATTAATAATAGTAAAATAATAACACCGCTATTATTAATAATAGTAAAACATTAACACCGTTATTATTAATAATAGTAAAATAATAACACCGTTATTATTAACAATAGTAAAATAATAACACCGTTATTATTAACAATAGTAAAATAATAACACCGTTATTATTAACAATAGTAAAATATTAACACCGCTATTATTAATAATAGTAATATAATAACACCGTTATTATTAATAATAGTAAAATAATAACACCGTTATTATTAACAATAGTAAAATAATAACACCGTTATTATTAACAATAGTAAAATAATAACACCGCTATTATTAATAATAGTAAAACATTAACACCGTTATTATTAATAATAGTAAAATAATAACACCGTTATTATTAACAATAGTAAAATAATAACACCGTTATTATTAACAATAGTAAAATAATAACACCGCTATTATTAACAATAGTAAAACATTAACAACGCTTCTGACATTTCTGTCGGGCAGTCTGGTGGACGCCCGTTCCTGCACGAGGACGCCGCCATCATCGCTGGTGGTGGTGGCGGCGGAGGCGGTGGAGGCGCTGACCTCTACTACGTTGGGGCCGGCTCCAACGGCAACGGCTCGGCCCACCTCGCCGCCGTTGGCAGCCGCACCGTGGATCCACGTCGCGGTGGCGGCGGTGGCGGTGGCGGTGGTGGTGGCGGTGACGGGGACCGGGCCTACTACAGCCTGTCGAGAGGCGCTCAGCGGGACCCTCGCTTCCTCCCAGCGGCACCGCACATGGACGACTACAGCGGTGTGCGGGGCGTGGGGGGGGTGGTGGGGGGTACGCACACACACAGACACACACACAGACACACACACACACAGACACACACACACAGACACACACTCACACACACACACAGACACAACAACAACAACAACCGCCATTCGCCACTAAGTGGCGGTGACGTCACCACGACGCTTGTGCCAGGCTATGTGCACCCTGAGGCCACGTGAAGTGTCGAACGCCCGCTGGCAGGAGGTCACGGGGCAGACCCAGGTGCCACGGGTCGACTGACTGAGATGACTGGCTGATGCACCACCTGTGCCCCCTACTGTGCCAACCTGCTGTGCTTTAGCCACCCGGCGCTCCGCTCGTTGTTGTGAGCGTCGTTCCTCCGCCCTCCGTTGTTGTTGGAGGGCGACTGCCTCCAACTGCCCAGTAGCATCCTTCACGAGCCTCCTCCACAGAGGCCGATCTTGACACCGCTGGTACCAGTCATGGGCAAGTCCACTCAGCTCCAAGTCCTCCTGTACCACATCACTCCATCTCTTCTCTAGCCCGTGCCGCGCCCGCTTAGCCCCCTCAATCCGGCCAAACAAAAGCTGTTTCGGCATGCGGTGGTTGGGCATGCGGGCTACATGACCCAGCCATCGCAGCCTTGCCTGCCGGAGGAGCTCACCGATGGGACCCTGCCCAGATCTTTCAAGGATTTGTGAGCTCCTCACACAATCCAGTCTGGTTAAACCCAGGATGGATCGTAGGCAGGCCAGCCTAAATGTTTCTAACCGGCGAAGATGTTCCATTAGGGGGGTCCACGTTTCGCAAGCGTAGAGAAGGGAGGGAATGACCGTGGCCGAGAAGACCTGAAGCTTAGTGCGGAGCGACAGACCAGGTAGCTTCCACACAGCGTTACGCAACCGATGAAAAGATATTGCCGCTCGACTGATTCGGAGTGAGACCTCTGCTGTTAAACTGGAGCCAGTCATAAGCACACTGCCCAGGTATGGGAAACTCTCCACTCTCTCCACAACTGCCCCATCACCGATTGGGAGTTGTGGGGGTGGAGTGTCCGATGGTACAAAATACCCAGGCAGGTGCTTAGTTTTGGTGGGGCTGATGGTAAGGCCCCACCTCTTAGTGGCACGCTCCAGTCTCAGCAGCAGCGTCTCCAACTCCTCCTCTGACTGAGCAGCTATTACCAAGTCATCAGCATACATAACGTGGTTGAGCAATAGGGAGCCATCCCTTGACCGCACCCGGGCATCGATTAGCCTCCCATTATATCTGTACCATATGGAGATTCCCCCGGTACAGCTATTGAAGGCTTCACGAACTACGTGGTCAAAATAGATGTTAAATAATGTGGGAGCCAGAGGACATCCCTGTCGCACCCCAAGGTGTACAGGGAATGGCTCTGACTCCCGGCCACGTAGTTTTACCCGGGCCCGCTCACCATCATGAAGGTCCTTAATGATCGTGAGCAGAGGGTCAGGTACTCCAAAAGCACGAAGAACGACCCAGAGCCCAGGCCTACTGATGGTATCATAGGCCTTGACCAGGTCAATAAAGCAGAGATGTAGGTCTTGTTGGAATTCCCTACACCTCTGCTGTAGCAGACGGACAGAAAATATGGCATCTGTGCAGGACCGCCCTTTCCTGAAACCGCATTGGGGCTCCGCAAGCCTCTCCTCAGCGTGCCTGGCAAGGCGATACTGAATAATCCTTGCCAGGATCTTTCCCGGCACACTGAGGAGTGAGATGCCCCTGTAGTTGTTACAGTCTGTGCGGTCCCCCTTCTTAAAAAGGGGGACCACCAGGGCATCCTTCCAATCCTGCGGAACCCGTCCAGTGGTCCAGACTGTTGTTATGATGTCATATAGGGCAGTCTGTGCACAAACGCCACCCTCCCTCAGCATTTCGCTTGGGAGATCATCTCTGCCCGCTGCCTTTCCTGGTCTCAGACTCCGGATCGCCTTCAATACTTCCTCAGCAGATGGCACCTCAGCCAGCCACTCACAGGGGGTGACTTCATCCAATATTTGAGGCACCGCAGCCTCAGCAGGGTCATCCTCACTTTGTGCCACGATGTTTTCCTGGCTGAGGGATTTTCCCTCCCCCAGGACCTCACAGAAATGCTCAGCAAATCTGCGAACCTGTTCCTGGGGGTCGGAAATCGGATCACCGTTTTTTCCCCTAATGATGGTAATAGGTGTGGCGCTGCAGGTTACTTTTTTGATGGAGTTAAATAGAGATTTGTGATCACGGGCCACTGAGGCAGACTCCATCTCCTCAGCAACCCGCGACCACCACCCATCCTTGCAGCGCCTCACGGCTCTCCGAACCTCCGAGCGAAGGCTGCTGTAAGCCTCCTCATTCTCTGACGTGGGATTCTGTAGCCGATGACAGTGGGCCTGTCGCTTTTTCTCAACCATCGTGAACAACTCCTCTGTCATCCAGGGTGTCTGGGGAGGTCTGGACCACGTACCCAAAGCAGCCATTGCAGCTGCATGAGTCACAGTCCTAAACCTCGCCCATTTACCCTCGACATCAGGAGGAGTCGGGGACGATGCCAATCCCAGCCGCAAGCGATGATGAAATTCTCGCTTGCAACTTTCATCAGATAACTGAGACCAGGCCACTTTAGGTTGGAATGGGGTCCTGGGTGTACACCCACCACCGGAGTGGAAGAATGGCAGGCGCATCTTACAGATGACTAGTCGATGGTCAGAGGGCAGATCAGCTCCACGGTAGGTCCTGGTGTCAAGGACATGGGCTCGCATTCGCTGGTCCGTCACTATGTAGTCCAGCAGATGTTCTTGCTTGGACCCGGCATGCATCCATGATGTTGTGTGGATGCGCCGATGCCGGAACAGCGTGTTGGTAATTACAAGCCCATGGGCTGCACAAAAATCTAGCAGCCTCCTACCGTTGTTATTGAGCTGATCTGGCCCATGCCCTCCAATCACTCCAGACCAGGTGCCAGTATCATGACCAACTCGGGCATTGAAGTCACCCAACATGATGACTCTATCCCGAGGGGCCACTTTAGCCAGCACCTGTGACAGGAGGTCATAGAAGGCATCTGACTCATCGGCTTTGCCTGCATCCCTCCACGGATGTTCATCTTCGGTGGGGGCATAAGTAACCACGACCACCATTCCTCGCCTCCGGTTGATGGGAAGGTGAGCCCAAAGTAGCCTGGGGCTTACAGCTTCCCACACCTCACCGCCACGCTCCCACGCCCCCTTCATTCTTTTGTTCAAAAGAAGACCCACACCCTGTTGTTTGGCAGTCTGCTGCCCCGAGTAGAGGACTGTCCACCCCTCATGGTGGCAGGAGCCAGAGCCGGTCCACCGGACCTCCTGAATGCTGCATAGATCCAGGCGGTACCGGTCCAGCTCCCGACAGAGGAGTGGCAGCCTCTCCTCTGCAGTGAGCGTTCGAACATTCCACGTGGCCAACCGTAGTGGCTTTTCGTTGTTTCTGGAGTAGCCCCGAGGGTAGGTATTCAATCTCCTGGCTCCGCCAATTGGGGTTTGGCCAGGAGACGTCATAGACGCCTGGCCCCCCGGGGCCTCCGGCACAAGCTTAGTTGTTACATATTTCAGTTTAATTCGTAGTTTCGTGGTAATTAATTGAAGGTGGAGGGGTTACCAGCCCCTCGCACCCGTCCAGAGCCCCCGTTTTGCCCCTGTGGTGGACACATATGCCATGAGGGGAGGAGCCAATCAAAATTGGATCTCCCCCCACAGCGCTGTCCACGACAGAGTTGCCCGTCCGGCACCGCGAGGAGGTAGGGGGTTGTTTTGCCGGACTACACACACACACACACGGGTACACACACGCACACACACGCACACACACGGGTACACACACGCACACACACGCACACACACGGGTACACACACACACGGGTACACATACACGGGTACACACACAAAGACATAGATCTTTCGTGTAGCCTGTGTTGTCTTTACGTGGTGATGTTGTTGATGTATACATGGTGATGGTTGATGATGTTTGTGTGGTAGTGTTGTTGTTGTTTACGTGGTGATGGTTGATGATGTTTGTGTGGTAGTGTTGTTGTTTACGTGGTGATGGTTGATGATGTTTGTGGTAGTGTTGTTGTTGTTGTTTACGTGGTGATGGTTGATGATGTTTGTGTGGTAGTGTTGTTGATGTATACATGGTGATGGTTGATGATGTTTATGTGGTAATGTTGTTGTTGTTTACGTGGTGATGGTTGATGATGTTTGTGGTAGTGTTGTTGATGTATACATGGTGATGGTTGATGATGTTTGTGTGGTGGTGGTGTTGTTGTTTACGTGGTGATGGTTGATATTTATGTGGTGGTGTTGGTTGTTGTTGTTATTTACGTGGTGGTTGATGTGGTTGATGTTTAGTTGTTGTTGTTTACGGCAGGGGAGGGTGGATGTTTACTTGATGGTTGTTGTTGTTGTTGTTTACGTAGTTATGGCTGATGTGGTTGATGTTTACGTGGTGGTGGTGGTGGTGGTTGTAGTTGCTGATGCTTACACGGTGGTGGTGTTGTTGTTTAGACTATGGCAGGGGAGGGGTGGATGTTTACTTGATGGTTGTTGTTGTTGTTTACGTAGTTATGTCTGATGTGGTTGATGTTTACGTGGTGGTGGTGGTGGTTGATGTAGTTGCTGATGCTTACACGGTGGTGGTGTTGTTGTTGTTGTTGTTTAGACTATGGCAGGGGAGGGGTGGATGTTTACTTGATGGTTGTTGTTGTTGTTTACGTAGTTATGGCTGATGTGGTTGATGTTTACGTGGTGGTGGTGGTGGTGGTTGATGTAGTTGCTGATGCTTACACGGTGGTGGTGTTGTTGTTGTTGTTTAGACTACGTCAGGGGAGGGGGGATGTTTACTTGATGTTGTTGTTGTTTACGTAGTTATGGCTGATGTGGTTGATGTTTACGTGGTGGTGGTGGTGGTGGTTGATGTAGTTGCTGATGCTTACACGGTGATGTTGTTGTTGTTGTTTAGACTATGGCAGGGGAGGGGTGGATGTTTACTTGATGGTTGTTGTTGTTGTTTACGTAGTTATGGCTGATGTGGTTGATGTTTACGTGGTGGTGGTTGATGTAGTTGCTGATGCTTACACGGTGGTGGTGTTGTTGTTGTTGTTTAGACTACGTCAGGGGGGAGGGGGGATGTTTACTTGATGGTTGTTGTTGTTGTTGTTTAGGTAGTTATGGCTGATGTGGTTGATGTTTACGTGGTGGTGGTGGTGGTTGAGGTAGTTGCTGATGCTTACACGGTGGTGTTGTTGTTGTTGTTTAGACTATGGCAGGGGAGGGGTGGATGTTTACTTGATGGTTGTTGTTGTTGTGTACGTAGTTATGGCTGATGTGGTTGATGTTTACGTGGTGGTGGTGGTGGTTGATGTAGTTGCTGATGCTTACACGGTGGTGGTGTTGTTGTTGTTGTTTAGACTACGGCAGGGGGAGGGGTGGATGTTTACTTGATGGTTGTTGTTGTTATTTACGTAGTTATGTCTGATGTGGTTGATGTTTACGTGGTGGTGGTGGTGGTTGATGTAGTTGCTGATGCTTACACGGTGGTGGTGTTGTTGTTGTTTAGACTACGGCAGGGGAGGGGTGGATGTTTACTTGATGGTTGTTGTTGTTGTTTACGTAGTTTAGGCTGATGTGGTTGATGTTTACGTGGTGGTGGTGGTGGTTGATGTAGTTGCTGATGCTTACACGGTGGTGGTGTTGTTGTTGTTGTTTAGACTATGGCAGGGGAGGGGTGGATGTTTACTTGATGGTTGTTGTTGTTGTTTACGTAGTTATGGCTGATGTGGTTGATGTTTACGTGGTGGTGGTGGTGGTGGTTGATGTAGTTGCTGATGCTTACACGGTGATGTTGTTGTTGTTGTTTAGACTACGGCAGGGGAGGGGTGGATGTTTACTTGATTGTTGTTGTTGTGTACGTAGTTATGGCTGATGTGGTTGATGTTTACGTGGTGGTGGTGGTTGATGTAGTTGCTGATGCTTACACGGTGGTGGTGGTGTTGTTGTTGTTGTTGTTTAGACTATGGCAGGGGAGGGGTGGATGTTTAATTGATGGTTGTTGTTGTTGTTTAGGTAGTTATGGCTGATGTGGTTGATGTTTACGTGGTGGTGGTGGTGGTTGATGTAGTTGCTGATGCTTACACGGTGGTGGTGTTGTTGTTGTTGTTTAGACTACGACAGGGGAGGGGTGGATGTTTCTTGATGGTTGTTGTTGTTTACGTAGTTATGGCTGATGTGGTTGATGTTTACGTGGTGGTGGTGGTGGTGGTGGTTGATGTAGTTGCTGATGCTTACACGGTGGTGTTGTTGTTGTTGTTTAGACTACGTCAGGGGAGGGGTGGATGTTTACTTGATGGTTGTTGTTGTTGTTTACGTAGTTATGGCTGATGTGGTTGATGTTTACGTGGTGTTGGTTGATGTAGTTGCTGATGCTTACACGGTGGTGGTGTTGTTGTTGTTGTTGTTTAGACTATGGCAGGGGGGGGGTGGATGTTTACGTGCGGGCGGCTCCCCCCGGGGGTGCCGGCTTCGGCCCCCCAGGCTACGCCACGCTGGACGAACGGCGCTTGGGAGAGCACCAGAGGCGTTACGCAGCAGCAGGAGCAGGAGCAGGAGGAGGAGGAGGAGGAGGTGGTGGGGACATGGCGGGCCCAGCCATGCGCCGGTGGGGACCTCGCGCACACTCCTAGCACACTCCTAGCACACTCCTAGCACACTCACTACTCACACTCACTACACACACTCACACTCTCACACACACTCTCACACACTCACTACTCACACACACACTCACACTCAGTACACACTCCTAGCACACTCGCTACTCACACGCACTACACACACTCACGACTCACACTCACTACTCACTCTCTCACACTCACACACACTCACTCACACTACTCACACACACACTCACACTCGCTACTCACACGCACTACACACACTCACTACTCACACACTCTCACACACACTCAGTACACACTCCTAGCACACTCGCTACTCACACTCACACACACTACTCACACTCAGTACACACTCCTAGCACACTCGCTACTCACACTCGCTACTCACACTCACTACTCACACACTCTCACACACACTCAGTACACACTCCTAGCACACACACACTCACACACACACTCAGTACACACTCCTAGCACACTCGCTACTCACACGCACTACACACACTCACGACACACACTCACACACACTACTCACACTCACTCACACACTCTCACACACACTCTCACACACACACTCACACACACTACTAGCACACTCGCTACTCACTCACTACACACACTCACGACACACACTCACACTCAGTACACACTCCTAGCACACTCGCTACTCACACTCACGACACACACTCCACTCACTCACTCTCACACACACACTCACACACTCACTCTCACACACTCACTACTCACACACACACTCACACACACACTCAGTACACACTCCTAGCACACTCGCTACTCGCACTCACTACACACACTCACACACACACTCACGACTCACACTCACTCACACACTTTCACACACACTCTCACACACACTCAGTACACACTCCTAGCACACTCGCTACTCACTCACTACACACACTCGCTACTCACACTCACTACACACACTCACGACTCACACTCACTCACACACTTTCACACACACTTTCACACACTCTCACACACCCTCACACACACTCCTAGCACACTCGCTACTCACACTCACTACACACACTCACGACTCACACTCACTCACACACTCTCACACACACTCACACACACTACTAGCACACTCACTACTCACACTCACTACACACACTCACGACACACACTCACACTCAGTACACACTCCTAGCACACTCGCTACTCACACTCGCTACTCACTCACTACACACACTCACGACACACACTCACACACACACTCAGTACACACTCCTAGCACACACACACTCACACACACACTCAGTACACACTCCTAGCACACTCGCTACTCACACGCACTACACACACTCACTACTCACTCTCACACACTCACTCTCACACACACACTCTCACACACTCACTACTCACACGCACTACACACACTCACACTACTCACACTCACGACACACACTCACTACACCCACTCACACTCACTCACACACTCTCACACACACTCTCACACACACTCACACACACTACTAGCACACTCGCTACTCACTCATTACACACACTCACGACTCACACTCACTCACACACTTTCACACACACTCTCACACACACTCAGTACACACTACTAGCACACTCGCTACTCACACTCACTACACACACTCACGACTCACACTCCACTCACTCACTCTCACACACACACTCACACACTCACTCTCACACACTCACTATTCACACACACACTCACACACACACTCAGTACACACTCCTAGCACACTCGCTACTCACTCACTACACACACTCACGACACACACTCACACTCACTCACTCTCACACACACTCTCACACACACACACACTCCTAGCACACTCGCTACTCACACTCACTACACACACTCACGACACACACTCACACTCTCACACACACTCTCACACACACACACTCAGTACACACTCCTAGCACACTCGCTACTCACACGCACTACACACACTCACGACACACACTCACACTCTCACACACACTCTCACACACACTCTCACACACACACACTCACACACACTACTAGCACACTCACTACTCACACGCACTACACACACTCACACTCTCACTCACACTCTCACACACACTCTCACACACACTCACACACACACTCACACACACTACTAGCACACTCACTACTCACACGCACTACACACACTCACGACTCACACTCACTCACACACTTTCACACACACTCTCACACACACACTCACACACACTACTAGCACACTCGCTACTCACACGCACTACACACACACACACTACTCACTCTCACACACTCACTACTCACTCTCACACACACACACACTACTCACACGCACTACACACTCATTCACACTACTCACTCACACACTCACTCACTGCACACACACTACTCACACTCACTGCACACACACACTCACACTCACTTACACACACACACTCACACACACTCTCACACACACTCTCACACACACTCTCACACACACACTCACACACACTACTCACACACACCACTCACACACACTACTCACACACACTACTCACACACACTACTCACACACACTACTCACACACTCACACACACACTCACACACACTCACACACACTACTCACACACTCACACACACTCACACACACTACTCACACACACTACTCACTCTCACACACACACACTACTCACACTCACACACTCTCACACACTCACTCTCACACACACTCTCACACACTCACTCTCAATCACTCTCACACACTCACTCTCACTCACACTCACTCTCACACACTCACTCTCACACACTCACTCTCACACACTCACTGTCACACACACTCACACTACTCACACACTCACTCACTGCACACACACTACTCACACACTACTCACTCTCACACACACATACTCACACACACTCTCACACGCACTACACACTCACTCACTCGACTCACACACTCACTCACTGCACACACACTACTCACACTCACTCACTCACACGACTCACACACTCACTCACACACACTACTCACACACTACTCACTCTAACACTCACTCTCACACGCTCACTCTCACACACTACACACTCACACACTCTCACACACTCACATGACTCACACACTCACACACACTACTCACACACTACTCACTCTCACACACTCACTCTCACACACTACACACTCACACACTCTCACACACTCACTCTCACTCACTCACTCACTCTCACACACTACTCACTCTCACACACACACAATCACTCTCACACACTCACTCTCAATCACTCTCACACACTCATTCTCACTCACACTCACTCTCACACACTCACTCTCACTCACTCTCACACTCACTCTCACACTCACTCACTACACACTCACTACACACTCACTACTCACTCACTACACACAACAACAACAACAAGCGCCATTCGCCTTTAAGTGGCGGTGACATCACCACGACGCTTGTGCCAGGCCATGTGCACCTTGAGGCCACGTGAAGTGTCGAACGCCCGCGGGCAGGAGGTCACGGGGCAGACCCAAGTGCCACGGGTCGACTGACTGAGATGACTGGCTGATGCACCACCTGTGCCCCCTACTGTGCCAACCTGCTGTGCTTTAGCCACCCGGCGCTCCGCTCGTTGTTGTGAGCGTCGCTCCTCCGCCCTCCGTTGTTGTTGGAGGGCGACTGCCTCCAACTGCCCAGTAGCATCCTTCACGAGCCTCCTCCACAGAGGCCGATCTTGACACCGCTGGTACCAGTCATCGGCAAGTCCACTCAGCTCCACGTCCTCCTGTACCACATCACTCCATCTCTTCTCTAGCCCGTGCCGCGCCCGCTTAGCCCCCTCGATCCGGCCGAACAAAAGCTGTTTCGGCATGCGGTGGCTGGGCATGCGGGCTACGTGACCCAGCCAACGCAGCCTTGCCTGCTGGAGGAGCTCACCGATGGGACCCTGCCCAGATCTTTCAAGGATTTGTGAGCTCCTCACACAATCCAGTCTGGTTAAACCCAGGATGGATCGTAGGCAGGGCCAGCCTGAATGTTTCTAACCGGCGAAGATGCTCCATTACACACTCGCCCCTACTCCACCTCCACCCCCATCCCCACCTCCACCTCCACCTCCACCATCGCCCCAGGTCATGTGACGAGCTCAACTCCCTGGGCGACCAAGGCCGCCCGTTCTACCCTCCGCCGGGCCGCTCCGAACACGGCAGCCTGGCCAGCCTCGACCGCCTGGGCTACGCCTCTGGCGGGGGCTACGCCCAGCCGCAGCCCGGGGCGGGCGAGGTGGTGGCCCTGCTGCGGGGCGACGTGGCCTCGGCCGTGAGGGCCAACGCGGCGGCTTACCTGCAGCACGCCTGCTACGAGAACGAGCGCGCCAAGGCCGCCGTGCGGGAGGCCCGCGGAGTGAGGGCCCTCGTGGCTCTGCTGGACGACGTCGACGAAGAGGTGGGGTGGGTGGTGGTGGTGGGGGGGGTGGGGGGTGGGGGGTGGGGGGGGGGGGGTGGTGGGGGTGGTGGGTGGGGGTGGTGGTGGGGGGTGGGGGTGGGGGTGGGGGGTGGGGGTGGTGGGTGGTGGGTGGTGGTGGTGGGGGTGGTGGTGGGGGGTGGGGGTGGTGGTGGGGGTGGTGGTAGGGGTTGTGAGGGCTGTGGTGGGGGGGGTGGTGGGGGGTGGGGGTGGTGGTGGGGGTGGTGGTGGTGGGGGTGGGGGTGGGGGTGGTGGTGGGGGTGGTGGTAGGGGTTGTGAGGGCTGTGGTGGGGGGGGTGGGTAAGGTGGGGTTAGGGGGGTTCATGAGGGTCACGCCACGTGTGTCTCTGTGTGCGTGTCTGTGTGCGTGGCTGTGTGGTTATGTCTGTGTGTGTCTCTGTGTGTGTATGGCTGTGTGTGTGTGTGTGGCTGTGTGTCTGTGTGTGTGTGTCTGTGTGTGTGTGTGGCTGTGTGTCTGTGTGTGGCTGTGTGGTTGTGGTTGTGGCTGTGTGTGTGTCTGTGTGTGGCTGTCTGTGTGTGTGTGTGTGTCTGTGTGTGTGTGTGTGTGGCTGTGTGTGTGTGTGTGTGTCTGTGTGTGTGTCCTAACCCCCCCGTGCCCCCGTCCCCGCCACCCAGGTGCAGCGCAGTGCGTGTGGGGCCCTGCGGAACATCAGCTACGGGCGCGACGTCCAGAACAAGCTGGCGGTGAAAGACTCCGACGGGATCACGGCCCTCATCGGCCTGCTGCAGCGCACACACAACCCGGCCATCGTGGACGTGGTCACCGGTACCACTCACCACCACCACCACTCACCACCACCACTCGCTCACCACCACCACTCACCACCACCACTCACCACCACCACCACCACCATCACTCACCACCACCACTCGCTCACCCTTCACTCACCACCACCACTCACCACTCACTCACCATCATCACGGCCCTCATCGGCCTGCTGCAGCGCACACACAACCCGGCCATCGTGGACGTGGTCACCGGTACCACTCACCACTCACTCACCACCACTCACCACCACCACTCACCACCACCACTCACCACCACCACTCACTCACCACCACTCACCACCACCACTCACCACCACCACCACTCGCTCACCACCACCACTCACCACCACCACTCACCATCATCACGGCCCTCATCGGCCTGCTGCAGCGCACACACAACCCGGCCATCGTGGACGTGGTCACCGGTACCACTCACCACCACCACTCACCACCACCACTCGCTCACCACCATCACTCACCACCACCACTCACCACCACCACTCACCATCATCACGGCCCTCATCGGCCTGCTGCAGCGCACACACAACCCGGCCATCGTGGACGTGGTCACCGGTACCACTCACCACTCACTCACCACCACTCACCACCACCACTCACCACCACTCACCACTCACTCACCACCACTCACCACCACCACTCACTCACCACTCACTCACCACCACCACTCACCATCATCACGGCCCTCATCGGCCTGCTGCAGCGCACACACAACCCGGCCATCGTGGACGTGGTCACCGGTACCACTCACCACCACCACTCACCACCACTCACCACCACTCACCACCACTCGCTCACCACCACCACCACCACTCACCATCATCACGGCCCTCATCGGCCTGCTGCAGCGCACACACAACCCGGCCATCGTGGACGTGGTCACCGGTACCGCTCACCACTCACTCACCACTCACTCACCACCACTCACCACCACCACTCACCACCACCACCACCACTCACCATCATCACGGCCCTCATCGGCCTGCTGCAGCGCACACACAACCCGGCCATCGTGGACGTGGTCACCGGTACCACTCACCCCTCGCTCACCACCGCTCACCACCACTCGCTCACCGCCACCACTCACCACCACCACCATCACTCACCACCACCACTCGCTCACCACCATCACTCACCACCACCACTCGCTCACCACTCACCACTCACTCACCACCACCACCACTCGCTCACCCTTCACTCACCACCACCACTCGCCACCACCACTCATCACCACCACTCACCACCACCAGTCGCTCACCACCATCACTCACCACCACCACTCACCACCACCACTCGCTCACCACCACCACTCGCTCACCGCTCACCACCACTCACCACTCACTCACCCCCCGTGCTCGCCACCGGTCTCATTAGCCTGCTGCACTCACCGCCAGGTCACCAGCAGGTCACCAGCAGGTCACGACCAGGTCACGACCAGGTCACCAGCAGGTCACTAGCAGGTCACCAGCAGGTCACCAGCAGGTCACGACTAGTTCACGACCAGGTCACCACCAGGTCACGACCAGGTCACCAGCAGGTCACCACCAGGTCACGACCAGGTCACCAGCAGGTCACCAGCAGGTCACGACTAGTTCACGACCAGGTCACCACCAGGTCACGACCAGGTCACCACCAGGTCACCACCCCCAGGGATGCTCTGGAACCTGTCGTGGTGACCCCAGAGATGACCTCAGTGATGACCCCAGTGATGACCCCGGTGGTGACCCCAGTGATGACCCCAGTGATGACCTCAGTGATGACCTCAGTGATGACCTCAGTGGTGACCCCCACCCAGGGATGCTCTGGAACCTGTCGTGGTGACCCCAGAGGTGACCTCAGTGATGACCCCAGTGATGACCCCGGTGGTGACCCCAGTGATGACCTCAGTGATGACCTCGGTGATGACCCCATTGATGACCCCGGTGGTGACCCCAGAGGTGACCCCGGTGGTGACCCCAGAGGTGATCCCGGTGGTGACCCCCGGTGGTGACCCCAGAGGTGACCTCAGTGATGACCCCCACCCAGGGACGCTCTGGAACCTGTCGTGGTGACCCCGGTGGTGACCCCGGTGGTGACCCCGGTGGTGACCCCGGTGGTGACCCCCGGTGGTGACCCCAGAGGTGACCTCAGTGGTGACCTCAGTGATGACCTCAGTGGTGACCCCCACCCAGGCACGCTCTGGAACCTGTCGTGGTGACCCCAGAGGTGACCCCAGAGGTGACCACGGTGGTGACCCCAGAGATGACCTCGGTGATGACCCCGGTGGTGACCTCAGTGATGACCTCAGTGGTGACCCCCACCCAGGGACGCTCTGGAACCTGTCGTGGTGACCCCAGAGGTGACCTCAGTGATGACCCCGGTGGTGACCCCAGAGGTGACCCCGGTGGTGACCCCGGTGGTGACCCCAGTGATGACCCCAGTGATGACCCCAGAGATGACCTCGGTGGTGACCTCAGTGATGACCTCAGTGGTGACCCCCACCCAGGCACGCTCTGGAACCTGTCGTGATGACCCCAGAGGTGACCCCAGAGGTGACCCCGGTGGTGACCCCGGTGGTGACCCCCGGTGGTGACCTCAGTGATGACCTCAGTGGTGACCCCCACCCAGGCACGCTCTGGAACCTGTCGTGATGACCCCAGAGGTGACCCCAGAGGTGACCCCGGTGGTGACCCCGGTGGTGACCTCAGTGGTGACCCCGGTGGTGACCCCAGAGGTGACCCCGGTGGTGACCCCAGAGATGACCTCAGTGATGACCTCGGTGGTGACCCCCACCCAGGCACGCTCTGGAACCTGTCGTGGTGACCCCGGTGGTGACCCCAGAGGTGACCCCGGTGGTGACCCCGGTGGTGACCTCAGTGGTGACCCCAGAGATGACCTCGGTGATGACCTCAGTGGTGACCCCCACCCAGGCACGCTCTGGAACCTGTCGTCCCACGAGCCGCTGAAGAAGGCGCTGGTGGAGCGTGGTCTGGGCGTGCTGGTGGAGCGTGTGGTCGGGCCTGAGAGCGGCTGGCACGCCAGCCCCGGCGCCTCGCAGCCCTCGCCAACCTCGCCCTCCAACGCCTTCCGCAACACCACCGGGTGCCTCAGGTACGCCACACAGACACACACACACACACAGACACACGCGCAGACACACACACGCAGACACACACGCGCAGACACACACGCGCAGACACACACGCGCAGACACACGCAGACACACGCAGACACACTCAGACACGCACACACGCACACACACACACTCAGACACACACACGCAGACACACAAAAACAACACAACAACAACCGCCATTCGCCACTAAGTGGCGGAGACGTCACCACGACGCTTGTGCCAGGCTATGTGCACCCTGAGGCCACGTGAAGTGTCGAACGCCCGCTGGCAGGAGGTCACGGGGCAGACCCAGGTGCCACGGGTCGACTGACTGAGATGACTGGCTGATGCACCACCTGTGCCCCCTACTGTGCCAACCTGCTGTGCTTTAGCCACCCGGCGCTCCGCTCGTTGTTGTGAGCGTCGCTCCTCCGCCCTCCGTTGTTGTTGGAGGGCGACTGCCTCCAACTGCCCAGTAGCGTCCTTCACGAGCCTCCTCCACAGAGGCCGATCTTGACACCGCTGGTACCGGTCATCGGCAAGTCCACTCAGCTCCACGTCCTCCTGTACCACGTCACTCCATCTCTTCTCTAGCCCGTGCCGCGCCCTCTTAGCCCCCTCAATCCGGCCGAACAAAAGCTGTTTCGGCATGCGGTGGCTGGGCATGCGGGCTACATGACCCAGCCAACGCAGCCTTGCCTGCCGGAGGAGCTCACCGATGGGACTTTTTCCAGATCTTTCGAGGATTTGTGAGCTCCTCACACAATCCAGTCTGGTTAAACCCAGGATGGATCGTAGGCAGGCCAGCCTAAATGTTTCTAACCGGCGAAGATGTTCCATTAGGGGGGTCCACGTTTCACAAGCGTAGAGAAGGGAGGGAATGACCGTGGCCGAGAAGACCTGAAGCTTAGTGCGGATCGACAGACCAGGTAGCTTCCACACAGCATTACGCAACCGATGAAAAGATATTGTCGCTCGACTGATTCGGAGTGAAACCTCTGCTGTTAAACTGGAGCTGGTCATAAGCACACTGCCCAGGTATGGGAAACTCTCCACTCTCTCCACAACTGCCCCATCACCGATTGGGAGTTGTGGGGGTGGAGTGTCCGATGGTACAAAATACCCAGGCAGGTGCTTAGTTTTGGTGGGGCTGATGGTAAGGCCCCATCTCTTAGTAGCACGCTCCAGTCTCAGCAGCAGCGTCTCCAACTCCTCCTCTGAATGAGCAGCTATTACCAAATCATCGGCATACATAACGTGGTTGAGCAATAGCGAGCCATCCCTTGACCGCACCCGGGCATCGATCAGCCTCCCATTATATCTTTACCATATGGAGATTCCCCCGGTACAGCTATTGAAGGCTTCACGAACTACGTGGTCAAAATAGATGTTAAATAATGTGGGAGCCAGAGGACATCCCTGTCGCACCCCAAGGTGTACAGGAATGGCTCTGACTCCCGGCCACGTAGTTTTACCCGGGCCCGCTCACCATCATGAAGGTTTTTAATGATCGTGAGCAGAGGGTCAGGTACTCCAAAAGCACGAAGAACAACCCAGAGCCCAGGCCTACTGATGGTATCATAGGCCTTGACCAGGTCAATAAAGCAGAGATGTAGGTCTTGCTGGAATTCCCTACACCTCTGCTGTAGCAGACGGACAGAAAATATGGCATCTGTGCAGGACCGCCCTTTCCTGGAAAGGGCACACACACACACGCAGACACACACACGCAGACACACGCAGACACACACACGCACACGCAGCCACACACGCAGCTGCGCACGCAGACACACGCACGCAGACACACAAAGACACACACGCAGCCAGACACAGACACACAGACACACACACACAGACACACACATACACACACACAACAACAACAACAACCGCCATTCGCCACTAAGTGGCGGTGACGTCACCACGATGCTTGTGCCAGGCTATGTGCACCCTGAGGCCACGTGAAGTGTCGAACGCCCGCTGGCAGGAGGTCACGGGGCAGACCCAGGTGCCACGGGTCGACTGACTGAGATGACTGGCTGATGCACCACCTGTGCCCCCTACTGTGCCAACCTGCTGTGCTTTAGCCACCCGGCGCTCCACTCGTTGTTCTGAGCGTCGCTCCTCCGCCCTCCGTTGTTGTTGGAGGGCGACTGCCTCCAACTGCCCAGTAGCATCCTTCACGAGCCTCCTCCACAGAGGCCGATCTTGACACCGCTGGTACCAGTCATCGGCAAGTCCACTCAGCTCCACGTCCTCCTGTACCACATCACTCCATCTCTTCTCTAGCCCGTGCTGCGCCCGCTTAGCCCCCTCAATCCGGCCAAACAAAAGCTGTTTCGGCATGCGGTGGCTGGGCATGCGGGCTACGTGACCCAGCCAACGCAGCCTTGCC
The DNA here is from genome assembly GCF_048934315.1 of Petromyzon marinus. Taxonomy (NCBI): domain Eukaryota; kingdom Metazoa; phylum Chordata; class Hyperoartia; order Petromyzontiformes; family Petromyzontidae; genus Petromyzon; species Petromyzon marinus. The sequence goes on from NW_027422624.1 coordinate 642,128, forward strand.
TGCCGGAGGAGCTCACCGATGGGACTTTGCCCAGATCTTTCAAGGATTTGTGAGCTCCTCACACAATCCAGTCTGGTTAAACCCAGGATGGATCGTAGGCAGGTCAGCCTAAATGTTTCCAACCTGCGAAGATGTTCCATTAGGGGGGTCCACGTTTCGCAGACATACACACACAGACACACACACAGCCACGCACGCAGACACACACGCAGCTGCGCACGCAGACACACGCAGACACACGCAGCCAGACACAGACACACAGACACACACGCAGACACAGACACACAGCCACACACAGACACACACCCACACACACACACGCAGCCACACACACACAGACATACACACACACAGACACACACACACAGACACACACGCAGCCACACACACAGCCACACACACAGCCACACACGCAGCCACACACACAGCCACACACACAGACACACACGCAGCCACACACACAGCCACACACACACACACAGCCACACGCAGCCACACACGCAGCCAGGTGTACACGCGGCCACACACGGCCGTTGCGTGAACGTTGCGTGAACGTTGCGTGGACGTTGCGTGTGGACGTTGCGTGTGGACGTTGCGTGTGGACGTTGCGTGTGAACGTTGCGTGTGGACGTTGCGTGAACGTCACGTGTGAACGTTGCGTGTGGACGTTGCGTGAACGTTGCGTGAACGTCACGTGTGAACGTTGCGTGTGGACGTTGCGTGAACGTTGCGTGAACGTCACGTGTGAACGTTGCGTGTGGACGTTGCGTGAACGTTGCGTGTGGACGTTGCGTGTGGACGTTGCGTGTGGACGTTGCGTGAACGTTGCGTGTGAACGTTGCGTGAACGTTGCGTGAACGTCGCGTGTGGACGTTGCGTGTGGACGTTGCGTGTGGACGTTGCGTGTGGACGTTGCGTGTGGACGTTGCGTGAACGTTGCGTGAACGTTGCGTGAACGTTGCGTGAACGTCGCGTGTGGACGTTGCGTGAACGTTGCGTGTGAACGTTGCGTGAACGTTGCGTGAACGTCGCGTGTGGACGTTGCGTGAACGTTGCAGGAACGTCAGCTCGGCCGGGGCGGACGTGCGGTTGCGCATGCGTCAGTGCGAGGGGCTGGTGGACTCCCTGCTCCACTTTGTCTGCTCGGCACTTGAGGACCACAACACGGACACCAAGGTGGTGACCACAACCACAACCACCACCACCACAACCGCCACCACAACCATCACCACCATCACCACAACCACCACCACCACAACCGCCACAACCATCACCACCACCACAACCACCACCACCATCACAACCATCACCACCACGACAACCACCACCACCATCACCACCACCACCGTGGTGTACTTGCAGGCTGTAGAGAACAGTGTGTGTGTGTGTGTACGCTCTACTTGCAGGCTGTAGAGAACAGTGTGTGTGTGTACTTGCAGGCTGTAGACAACAGTGTGTGTGTGTGTACTTGCAGGCTGTAGAGAACAGTGTGTGTGTGTACGCTGTATACAACAGTGTGTGTGTGTGTACGCTGTACTTACAGGCTGTAGAGAACAGTGTGTGTGTGTGTGTACTTACAGGCTGTAGACAACAGTGTGTGTGTGTGTATTTGCAGGCTGTAGAGAACAGTGTGTGTGTACGCTGTATACAACAGTGTGTGTGTGTACTTACAGGCTGTAGACAACAGTGTGTGTGTACACGCTGTACTTACAGGCTGTAGAGAACAGTGTGTGTGTGTATTTGCAGGCTGTAGAGAACAGTGTGTGTGTGTACGCTGTATACAACAGTGTGTGTGTGTACACGCTGTATTTGTAGGCTGTAGAGAACAGTGTGTGTGTGTGTGTGTACTTGCAGGCTGTAGACAACAGTGTGTGTGTGTACGCTGTATACAACAGTGTGTACGCTGTATTTGTAGGCTGTAGACAACAGTGTGTGTGTGTATTTACAGGCTGTAGAGAACAGTGTGTGTGTGTGTATTTGTAGGCTGTAGAGAACAGTGTGTGTGTGTATTTACAGGCTGTATACAACAGTGTGTGTGTGTGTGTATTTGTAGGCTGTAGAGAACAGTGTGTGTGTATACACGCTGTATTTGTAGGCTGTAGACAACAGTGTGTGTACGCTGTACTTGTAGGCTGTAGAGAACAGTGTGTGTGTATGCTGTATTTGTAGGCTGTAGAGAACAGTGTGTGTGTGTGTGTATTTGTAGGCTGTAGACAACAGTGTGTGTGTGTACGCTGTAGACAACAGTGTGTACACGCTGTACTTACAGGCTGTAGAGAACAGTGTGTGTGTGTGTATTTGCAGGCTGTAGAGAACAGTGTGTGTGTGTGTGTATTTGTAGGCTGTAGAGAACAGTGTGTGTACGCTGTATACAACATTGTGTGTGTGTGTATTTGTAGGCTGTAGAGAACAGTGTGTGTACGCTGTATACAACATTGTGTGTGTGTATTTGCAGGCTGTATACAACATTGTGTGTGTGTATTTGTAGGCTGTAGACAACATTGTGTGTGTGTATTTGTAGGCTGTAGACAACAGTGTGTACACGCTGTATTTGTAGGCTGTAGAGAACAGTGTGTGTGTGTGTATGCTGTATTTGCAGGCTGTAGAGAACAGTGTGTGTGTGTACGCTGTACTTGCAGGCTGTAGAGAACAGTGTGTGTGTGTGTACTTGCAGGCTGTAGAGAACAGTGTGTGTGTGTGTACTTACAGGCTGTATACAACAGTGTGTGTGTATTTGTAGGCTGTAGAGAACAGTGTGTGTATGCTGTATTTGTAGGCTGTAGAGAACAGTGTGTGTGTGTATGCTGTATTTGCAGGCTGTAGAGAACAGTGTGTGTGTGTGTACTTACAGGCTGTAGAGAACAGTGTGTGTGTGTGTACTTACAGGCTGTAGAGAACAGTGTGTGTGTGTATGCTGTATTTGTAGGCTGTAGAGAACAGTGTGTGTGTGTGTGTATTTGTAGGCTGTAGAGAACAGTGTGTGTGTGTGTACGCTGTAGACAACAGTGTGTTTGTGTGTGTACTTACAGGCTGTAGACAACAGTGTGTGTGTGTGTATTTGCAGGCTGTAGAGAACAGTGTGTGTGTACGCTGTATACAACAGTGTGTGTGTGTACTTACAGGCTGTAGACAACAGTGTGTGTGTACACGCTGTACTTACAGGCTGTAGAGAACAGTGTGTGTGTGTATTTGCAGGCTGTAGAGAACAGTGTGTGTGTGTACGCTGTATACAACAGTGTGTGTGTGTACACGCTGTATTTGTAGGCTGTAGAGAACAGTGTGTGTGTGTACTTGCAGGCTGTAGACAACAGTGTGTGTGTGTACGCTGTATACAACAGTGTGTACGCTGTATTTGTAGGCTGTAGACAACAGTGTGTGTGTGTATTTACAGGCTGTAGAGAACAGTGTGTGTGTGTATTTGTAGGCTGTAGAGAACAGTGTGTGTGTGTATTTACAGGCTGTATACAACAGTGTGTGTGTGTGTATTTGTAGGCTGTAGAGAACAGTGTGTGTGTGTATACACGCTGTATTTGTAGGCTGTAGACAACAGTGTGTGTACGCTGTACTTGTAGGCTGTAGAGAACAGTGTGTGTGTATGCTGTATTTGTAGGCTGTAGAGAACAGTGTGTGTGTGTGTACGCTGCATTTGTAGGCTGTAGAGAACAGTGTGTGTGTGTGTGTATTTGTAGGCTGTAGACAACAGTGTGTGTGTGTACGCTGTAGACAACAGTGTGTACACGCTGTACTTACAGGCTGTAGAGAACAGTGTGTGTGTGTGTGTATTTGCAGGCTGTAGAGAACAGTGTGTGTGTGTATTTGTAGGCTGTAGAGAACAGTGTGTGTGTGTATTTGTAGGCTGTAGAGAACAGTGTGTGTACGCTGTATACAACATTGTGTGTGTGTATTTGCAGGCTGTATACAACATTGTGTGTGTGTATTTGTAGGCTGTAGACAACAGTGTGTACACGCTGTATTTGTAGGCTGTAGAGAACAGTGTGTGTATGCTGTATTTGCAGGCTGTAGAGAACAGTGTGTGTGTGTATTTGCAGGCTGTAGACAACAGTGTGTTTGTGTGTGTGTGTATGCTGTATTTGCAGGCTGTAGAGAACAGTGTGTGTGTGTGTGTACGCTGTAGAGAACATTGTGTGTGTGTGTACACGCTGTACTTACAGGCTGTAGAGAACAGTGTGTGTGTGTACACGCTGTATTTGCAGGCTGTAGAGAACAGTGTGTTTGTGTGTGTGTGTACACGCTGTACTTACAGGCTGTAGAGAACAGTGTGTGTGTGTGCTGTATTTGTAGGCTGTAGACAACAGTGTGTTTGTGTGTGTGTGTACGCTGTATTTGTAGGCTGTAGAGAACAGTGTGTGTGTACGCTGTATTTGCAGGCTGTAGAGAACAGTGTGTGTGTACGCTGTATTTGTAGGCTGTAGAGAACAGTGTGTGTGTACGCTGTATTTGTAGGCTGTAGAGAACAGTGTGTGTGTACTTACAGGCTGTAGAGAACAGTGTGTGTACACGCTGTATTTGTAGGCTGTAGAGAACAGTGTTTGTGTATTTGCAGGCTGTATACAACATTGTGTGTGTGTGTACACGCTGTATTTGTAGGCTGTAGAGAACAGTGTGTGTACGCTGTATACAACATTGTGTGTGTGTGTATTTGTAGGCTGTAGAGAACAGTGTGTGTACGCTGTATACAACATTGTGTGTGTGTATTTGCAGGCTGTATACAACATTGTGTGTGTGTATTTGTAGGCTGTAGACAACAGTGTGTACGCGCTGTATTTGTAGGCTGTAGAGAACAGTGTGTGTGTGTATGCTGTATTTGCAGGCTGTAGAGAACAGTGTGTGTGTGTATTTGCAGGCTGTAGACAACAGTGTGTTTGTGTGTGTGTGTATGCTGTATTTGCAGGCTGTAGAGAACAGTGTGTGTGTGTACGCTGTAGAGAACATTGTGTGTGTGTACACGCTGTATTTGCAGGCTGTAGAGAACAGTGTGTTTGTGTGTGTACACGCTGTACTTACAGGCTGTAGAGAACAGTGTGTGTGTGTGCTGTATTTGTAGGCTGTCGACAACAGTGTGTTTGTGTGTGTGTGTACGCTGTATTTGTAGGCTGTAGAGAACAGTGTGTGTGTACGCTGTATTTGCAGGCTGTAGAGAACAGTGTGTGTGTACGCTGTATTTGTAGGCTGTAGAGAACAGTGTGTGTGTACGCTGTATTTGTAGGCTGTAGAGAACAGTGTGTGTGTACTTACAGGCTGTAGAGAACAGTGTGTGTACACGCTGTATTTGTAGGCTGTAGAGAACAGTGTTTGTGTATTTGCAGGCTGTATACAACATTGTGTGTGTGTGTACACGCTGTATTTGTAGGCTGTAGAGAACAGTGTGTGTACGCTGTATTTGTAGGCTGTAGAGAACAGTGTGTGTGTGTACACGCTGTAGAGAACAGTGTGTGTGTACACGCTGTATTTGTAGGCTGTAGAGAACAGTGTGTGTACTTACAGGCTGTAGAGAACAGTGTGTGTACGCTGTATTTGTAGGCTGTAGAGAACAGTGTGTGTGTGTATGCTGTATTTGTAGGCTGTAGAGAACAGTGTGTTTGTGTGTGTGTACTTACAGGCTGTAGAGAACAGTGTGTTTGTGTGTGTGTGTACACGCTGTACTTACAGGCTGTAGAGAACAGTGTGGGTGTTTGTGTGTGTGTACTTACAGGCTGTAGAGAACAGTGTGTGTGTGTGTACATGCTGTATTTGCAGGCTGTAGAGAACAGTGTGTGTGTTTGTGTGTGTGTACTTACAGGCTGTAGAGAACAGTGTGTTTGTGTGTGTGTACACGCTGTACTTACAGGCTGTAGAGAACAGTGTGTGTGTTTGTGTGTGTGTACTTACAGGCTGTAGAGAACAGTGTGTGTGTGTGTACACGCTGTATTTGTAGGCTGTAGACAACAGTGTGTGTGTGTACTTACAGGCTGTAGAGAACAGTGTGTGTGTTTGTGTGTGTGTACTTACAGGCTGTAGAGAACAGTGTGTGTGTTTGTGTGTGTGTACTTACAGGCTGTAGAGAACAGTGTGTGTCTGTACATGCTGTATTTGCAGGCTGTAGAGAACAGTGTGTGTGTTTGTGTGTGTGTACTTACAGGCTGTAGAGAACAGTGTGTGTGTGTGTACATGCTGTACTTACAGGCTGTAGAGAACAGTGTGGGTGTTTGTGTGTGTACTTACAGGCTGTAGAGAACAGTGTGTGTGTTTGTGTGTGTGTACTTACAGGCTGTAGAGAACAGTGTGTGTGTTTGTGTGTGTGTACTTACAGGCTGTAGAGAACATTGTGTGTGTGTGTACTTACAGGCTGTAGAGAACAGTGTGTGTGTGTACACGCTGTACTTACAGGCTGTAGAGAACAGTGTGTGTGTGTACATGCTGTATTTGCAGGCTGTAGAGAACAGTGTGTGTGTGTGTACATGCTGTACTTACAGGCTGTAGAGAACAGTGTGTGTGTTTGTGTGTGTGTATTTGTAGGCTGTAGAGAACAGTGTGTGTGTTTGTGTGTGTGTATTTGTAGGCTGTAGACAACAGTGTGTGTGTGTACTTGTAGGCTGTAGAGAACAGTGTGTGTGTTTGTGTGTGTGTACTTACAGGCTGTAGAGAACAGTGTGTGCATCCTCCGCAACCTGAGCTGCGACATTTTCCGCGACGTCCCTGCGGGAGCGGCCGTGGCCCAGGGGGCCTCCTCCTCCTCACCGCGTCGGCGCGGCGCTGAGACTCGCTGCTTCGCCAAGCGGGACAAAGGTGGACTACCTCGCTGCTGCAGAACCACACCTGCAGAACCACACCTACAGAACCACACCTACAGAACCACACAGCCCATATAGAACCACACCTACAGAACCACACCTACAGAACCACACCTACATAACCACACATCCCATACAGAACCACACCTACAGAACCACACCTACAGAACCACACCTACATAACCACACATCCCATACAGAACCACACCTACAGAACCACACCTACAGAACCACACCTACAGAACCACACCTACAGAACCACACCTACAGAACCACACCTACAGAACCACACCTACAGAACCACACCTGCAGAACCACACCTGCAGAACCACACCTACAGAACCACACCTACAGAACCACACAGCCCATATAGAACCACACCTACAGAACCACACCTACAGAACCACACCTACATAACCACACATCCCATACAGAACCACACCTACAGAACCACACCTACAGAACCACACCTACATAACCACACATCCCATACAGAACCACACCTACAGAACCACACCTACAGAACCACACCTACAGAACCATACCTACAGAACCACACCTACAGAACCACACAGCCCATACAGAACCACACCTGCAGAACCACACCTACAGAACCACACCTACAGAACCACACCTACAGAACCACACAGCCCATACAGAACCACACCTACAGAACCACACCTGCAGAACCACACCTACAGAGCCACACCTACAGAACCACACCGCCCATATAGAACCACACCTACAGAACCACACGTACAGAACCACACCTACAGAACCACACCTACAGAACCACACCTACAGAACCACACCGCCCATATAGAACCAAACCTACAGAACCACACGTACAGAACCACACCTGCAGAACCACACCTACAGAACCACACAGCCCATACAGAACCACACCTACAGAACCACACCTACAGAACCACACCTACAGAACCACACAGCCCATACAGAACCACACCTACAGAACCACACCTACAGAACCACACCTACAGAACCACACAGCCCATACAGAACCACACCTACAGAACCACACCTGCAGAACCACACCTACAGAACCACACCTACAGAACCACACCGCATATACAGAACCACACCTACAGAACCACACCTACAGAACCACCCCTACAGAACCACACCTACAGAACCACACCACACCTACAGAACCACACCTACAGAACCACACCTACAGAACCACACCGCCCATACAGAACCACACCTACAGAACCACACCGCACATACAGAACCACACCTACAGAACCACACCTACAGAACCACACCTACAGAACCACACCTACAGAACCACACATACAGAACCACACAGCCCATACAGAACCACACCTACAGAACCACACCGCACCACACCTACAGAACCACACCTACAGAACCACACCTACAGAACCACACAGCCCATACAGAACCACACCTACAGAACCACACCTACAGAACCACACCTACAGAACCACCCCTACAGAACCACACAGCCCATACAGAACCACACCTACAGAACCACGCCTACAGAACCACACCTACAGAACCACACCTACAGAACCACGCCTACAGAACCACACCTACAGAACCACACCTACAGAACCACACAGCCCATACAGAACCACACTTACAGAACCACACCTACAGAACCACACCTACGGAACCACACCTACAGAACCACACAGCCCATACAGAACCACACCTACAGAACCACACCTACAGAACCACACCTACAGAACCACACCTACAGAACCACACCTACAGAACCACACCTACAGAACCACACCTGCAGAACCACACATTCCATACAGAACCACACCTACAGAACCACACCTACAGAACCACACAGCCCATACAGAACCACACAGCCCATACAGAACCACACCTACAGAACCACACCTACAGAACCACACCTACAGAACCACACAGCCCATACAGAACCACACCTACAGAACCACACAGCCCATACAGAACCACACCTACAGAACCACACCTACAGAACCACACAGCCCATACAAAACCACACCTACAGAACCACACCTACAGAACCACACCTACAGAACCACACCTGCAGAACCACACCTGCAGAACCACACCTGCAGAACCACACTTGCAGAACCACACCTACAGAACCACACCTACAGAACACACAGCCCATACAGAACCACACCTACAGAACCACACCTACAGAACCACACCTACAGAACCACACCTACAGAACCACCCCTACAGAACCACACCTACAGAACCACAGCCCATACAGAACCACACCTACAGACTCACACCTACAGAACCACCCCTACAGAACCACACCACCCATACAGAACCACCCATACAGAACCACACCTGCAGAACCACACCTACAGAACCACACCTACAGAACCACACCTACAGAACCACCCCTACAGAACCACACCTACAGAACCACACAGCCCATACAGAACCACCCATACAGAACCACCCATACAGAACCACACCTACAGAACCACACCTACAGAACCACACCTACCGAACCACACCGCCCATACAGAACCACACCGCCCATACAGAACCACACCTACAGAACCACACCGCACCTACAGAACCACTCCTACAGAACCACACCTACAGAACCACACCGCACCTACAGAACCGCACCTACAGAACCACACCTACAGAACCACACCTACAGAACCACACCTACAGAACCACACCTACAGAACCACACCTACAGAACCACACCTACAGAACCACACATACAGAACCACACATACAGAACCACACATACAGAACCACACAGCCCATACAGAACCACACCTACAGAACCACACCTAAGGAACCACACCTACAGAACCAAACCTACAGAACCACACCGCACCACACCTACAGAACCACACCTACAGAACCACACAGCCCATACAGAACCACACCTACAGAACCACACCTACAGAACCACACCGCACCACACCTACAGAACCACACCTACAGAACCACACAGCCCATACAGAACCACACCTACAGAACCACACCTACAGAACCACACCTACAGAACCACACCTACAGAACCACACCTACAGAACCACACAGCCCATACAGAACCACACCTACAGAACCACACCTACAGAACCACACCTACAGAACCACACAGCCCATACAGAACCACACTTACAGAACCACACCTACAGAACCACACCTACAGAACCACACCTACAGAACCACACCTACAGAACCACACAGCCCATACAGAACCACACCTACAGAACCACACCTACAGAACCACACCTACAGAACCACACCTACAGAACCACACCTACAGAACCACACCTAAAGAACCACACCTACAGAACCACACCTACAGAACCACACATACAGAACTACACATACAGAACCACACATACAGAACTACACATACAGAACCACACAGCCCATACAGAACCACACCTACAGAACCACACCTACAGAACCACACCTACAGAACCACACCTACAGAACCACACCTACATAACCACACCTACAAAACCACACCTACAGAACCACACCTACAGAACCACACCTACAGAACCACACCTACAGAACCACACATACAGAACCACACATACAGAACCACACAGCCCATACAGAACCACACCTACAGAACCACACCTACAGAACCACACCTACAGAACCACACCTACAGAACCACACCTACAGAACCACTCAGCCCATACAGAACCACACCTACAGAACCACACCTACAGAACCACACCTACAGAACCACACCTACAGAACCACACCTACAGAACCACCCCTACAGAACCACACAGCCCATACAGAACCACACCTTCAGAACCACGCCTACAGAACCACACCTACAGAACCACACCTACAGAATCACACAGCCCATACAGAACCACGCCTACAGAACCACACCTACAGAACCACACCTACAGAACCACACCTACAGAACCACACAGCCCATACAGAACCACACCTACAGAACCACACCTACAGAACCACACCTACAGAACCACACCTACAGAAACACACCTACAGAACCACACCTACAGAACCACACCTAAAGAACCACACCTACAGAACCACACCTACAGAACCACACCTACAGAACCACACATACAGAACTACACATACAGAACCACACATACAGAACTACACCTACAGAACCACACAGCCCATACAGAACCACACCTACACAACCACACCGCCCATACAGAACCACACCTACAGAACCACACATACAGAACTACACCTACAGAACCACACCTACAGAACCACACCTACAGAACCACACAGCCCATACAAAACCACACCTACAGAACCACACCTACAGAACCACACCTACAGAACCACACAGCCCATACAGAACCACACCTGCAGAACCACACCTGCAGAACCACACCTGCAGAACCACACAGCCCATACAGAACCACACCTACAGAACCACTCAGCCCATACAGAACCACACCTACAGACTCACACCTACAGAACCACCCCTACAGAACCACACCACCCATACAGAACCACCCATACAGAACCACACCTACAGAACCACACCTACAGAACCACACCTACAGAACGACACCTACAGAACCACACCGCCCAATCAGAACCACCCATACAGAACCACACCTACAGAACCACACCTACAGAACCACCCCTACAGAACCACACCACCCATACAGAACCACCCATACAGAACCACACCTACAGAACCACACCTACAGAACCACCCCTACAGAACCACACCTACAGAACCACACAGCCCATACAGAACCACCCATACAGAACCACCCATGCAGAACCACACCTACAGAACCACACCTACAGAACCACACCTACAGAACCACACCGCCCATACAGAACCACACCTACAGAACCACACCGCACATACAGAACCACACCTACAGAACACACAGCCCATACAGAACCACACCTACAGAACCACACCTACAGAACCACACCTACAGAACCACACCTACAGAACCACCCCTACAGAACCACACCTACAGAACCACAGCCCATACAGAACCACACCTACAGACTCACACCTACAGAACCACCCCTACAGAACCACACCACCCATACAGAACCACCCATACAGAACCACACCTGCAGAACCACACCTACAGAACCACACCTACAGAACCACCCCTACAGAACCACACCTACAGAACCACACAGCCCATACAGAACCACCCATACAGAACCACCCATACAGAACCACACCTACAGAACCACACCTACAGAACCACACCTACCGAACCACACCGCCCATACAGAACCACACCGCCCATACAGAACCACACCTACAGAACCACACCGCACCTACAGAACCACTCCTACAGAACCACACCTACAGAACCACACCGCACCTACAGAACCGCACCTACAGAACCACACCTACAGAACCACACCTACAGAACCACACCTACAGAACCACACCTACAGAACCACACCTACAGAACCACACCTACAGAACCACACATACAGAACCACACCTACAGAACCACACATACAGAACCACACATACAGAACCACACAGCCCATACAGAACCACACCTACAGAACCACACCTACAGAACCACACCTACAGAACCAAACCTACAGAACCACACCGCACCACACCTACAGAACCACACCTACAGAACCACACAGCCCATACAGAACCACACCTACAGAACCACACCTACAGAACCACACCGCACCACACCTACAGAACCACACCTACAGAACCACACAGCCCATACAGAACCACACCTACAGAACCACACCTACAGAACCACACCTACAGAACCACACCTACAGAACCACACCTACAGAACCACACAGCCCATACAGAACCACACCTACAGAACCACACCTACAGAACCACACCTACAGAACCACACAGCCCATACAGAACCACACTTACAGAACCACACCTACAGAACCACACCTACAGAACCACACCTACAGAACCACACCTACAGAACCACACAGCCCATACAGAACCACACCTACAGAACCACACCTACAGAACCACACCTACAGAACCACACCTACAGAACCACACATACAGAACTACACATACAGAACCACACATACAGAACTACACATACAGAACCACACAGCCCATACAGAACCACACCTACAGAACCACACCTACAGAACCACACCTACAGAACCACACCTACATAACCACACCTACATAACCACACCTACAAAACCACACCTACAGAACCACACCTACAGAACCACACCTACAGAACCACACCTACAGAACCACACATACAGAACCACACATACAGAACCACACAGCCCATACAGAACCACACCTACAGAACCACACCGCACCACACCTACAGAACCACACCTACAGAACCACACCTACAGAACCACACCTACAGAACCACACCTACAGAACCACACAGCCCATACAGAACCACACCTACAGAACCACACCTACAGAACCACACCTACAGAACCACACCTACAGAACCACACCTACAGAACCACCCCTACAGAACCACACAGCCCATACAGAACCACACCTTCAGAACCACGCCTACAGAACCACACCTACAGAACCACACCTACAGAATCACACAGCCCATACAGAACCACGCCTACAGAACCACACCTACAGAACCACACCTACAGAACCACACCTACAGAACCACACAGCCCATACAGAACCACACCTACAGAACCACACCTACAGAACCACACCTACAGAACCACACCTACAGAAACACACCTACAGAACCACACCTACAGAACCACACCTAAAGAACCACACCTACAGAACCACACCTACAGAACCACACCTACAGAACCACACATACAGAACTACACATACAGAACCACACATACAGAACTACACCTACAGAACCACACAGCCCATACAGAACCACACCTACACAACCACACCGCCCATACAGAACCACACCTACAGAACCACACATACAGAACTACACCTACAGAACCACACCTACAGAACCACACCTACAGAACCACACAGCCCATACAAAACCACACCTACAGAACCACACCTACAGAACCACACCTACAGAACCACACAGCCCATACAGAACCACACCTGCAGAACCACACCTGCAGAACCACACCTGCAGAACCACTCAGCCCATACAGAACCACACCTACAGACTCACACCTACAGAACCACCCCTACAGAACCACACCACCCATACAGAACCACCCATACAGAACCACACCTACAGAACCACACCTACAGAACCACACCTACAGAACGACACCTACAGAACCACACCGCCCATACAGAACCACCCATACAGAACCACACCTACAGAACCACACCTACAGAACCACCCCTACAGAACCACACCACCCATACAGAACCACCCATACAGAACCACACCTACAGAACCACACCTACAGAACCACCCCTACAGAACCACACCTACAGAACCACACAGCCCATACAGAACCACCCATACAGAACCACCCATGCAGAACCACACCTACAGAACCACACCTACAGAACCACACCTACAGAACCACACCGCCCATACAGAACCACACCTACAGAACCACACCGCACATACAGAACCACACCTACAGAACCACACCTACAGATCCACACCTACAGAACCACACCGCACCACACCTATAGAACCACACCTACAGAACCACACCTACAGAACCACACAGCCCATACAGAACCACACCTACAGAACCACACCTACAGAACCACACCTACAGAACCACACCTACAGAACCACACCTACAGAACCACCCCTACAGAACCACACAGCCCATACAGAACCACACCTACAGAACCACGCCTACAGAACCACACCTACAGAACCACACCTACAGAACCACACCTGCAGAACCACACATTCCATACAGAACCACACCTACAGAACCACACCTACAGAACCACACAGCCCATACAGAACCACACCTACAGAACCACACCTACAGAACCACACCTACAGAACCACACGTACAGAACCACACCTACAGAACCACCCCTACAGAACCACACCTACAGAACCACACAGCCCATACAGAACCACACCTACAGACTCACACCTACAGAACCACCCCTACAGAACCACACCACCCATACAGAACCACCCATACAGAACCACACCTACAGAACCACACCTACAGAACCACACCTACAGAACCACACCTACAGAACCACACCTACAGAACCACACCTACAGAACCACACCTACAGAACCACACCTACAGAACCACACCTACAGAACCACACCTGCAGAACCACACAGCCCATACAGAACCACACCTGCAGAACCACACCTACAGAACCACACCTACAGAACCACACAGCCCATACAGAACCACACCTACAGAACCACACCTACAGAACCACACCTACAGAACCACACAGCCCATACAGAACCACACCTACAGAACCACACCGCCCATTTAGAACCACACCTACAGAACCACACCTACAGAACCACACCTACAGAACCACACCTACAGAACCACACCTACAGAACCACACATACAGAACCACACATACAGAACCACACCTACAGAACCACACCTGCAGAACCACACCTACAGAACCACACCGCCCATACAGAACCACACCTACAGGAGGTGCCGACCTCTGACCTCTGTGTTCCGTCATCGTTTTTCTCCTCCTGCTCTCTCCCCACCTCTTTGCACCTCCTTGCACCTCCTCCTCCTCCTCTACCTCCTCTACCTCCTCTACCTCCTCCTGCTGCTCTTCCAGACGCCTGGTTCTCATCAGGTACGCCATGCAGCACCCTCAACCCACTGAACCCTGTGGGAGCCTTCGTCTGGCTCTGTGAGTCTCAGTGATTAACACTGAACCCTGTGGGAGCCTTAGTCTGGCTCTGTGAGTCTCTCTGATTAACACTGAACCCTGTGGGAGTCTTAGTCTGGTTCTGTGAGTCTCAGTGACTAACACTGAACCCTGTGGGAGCCTTAGTCTGGCTCTGTGAGTCTCAGTGATTAACACTGAACCCTGTGGGAGTCTTTGGTCTGGCTCTGTGAGTCTCAGTGATTAACACTGAACCCTGTGGGAGCCTTAGTCTGGCTCTGTGAGTCTCAGTGATTAACACTGAACCCTGTGGGAGCCTTAGTCTGGCTCTGTGAGTCTCAGTGATTAACACTGAACCCTGTGGGAGCCTTAGTCTGGCTCTGTGAGTCTCAGTGATTAACACTGAACCCTATGGGAGTCTTTGGTCTGGCTCTGTGAGTCTCAGTGATTAACACTGAACCCTGTGGGAGCCTTAGTCTGGCTCTGTGAGTCTCAGTGATTAACACTGAACCCTGTGTGAGTCTTAGTCTGGCTCTGTGAGTCTCAGTGATTAACACTGAACCCTGTGGGAGCCTTAGTCTGGCTCTGTGAGTCTCAGTGATTAACACTGAACCCTGTGGGAGTCTTTGGTCTGGCTCTGTGAGTCTCAGTGATTAATACTGAACCCTGTGGGAGCCTTAGTCTGGCTCTGTGAGTCTCAGTGATTAACACTGAACCCTGTGTGAGCCTTAGTCTGGCTCTGTGAGTCTCAGTGATTAACACTGAACCCTGTGTGAGTCTTAGTCTGGCTCTATGAGTCTCACTGATTAACACTGAACCCTGTGGGAGTCTTCGTCTGGCTCTGTGAGTCTCAGTGATTAAACCTGAACTTTAAGGGAGTCTTAGTCTGGCTCTGTGAGTCTCAGTGATTAACACTGAACCCTGTGGGAGTCTTAGTCTGGCTCTATGAGTCTCACTGATTAACACTGAACCGTGTGTGAGCCTTAGCCTGGCTCTGTGAGTCTCAGTGATTAACACTGAACCCTGTGGGAGCCTAAGTCTGGCTCTGTGAGTCTCAGTGATTAACACTGAACCCTGTGGGAGCCTTAGTCTGGCTCTGTGAGTCTCAGTGATTAATATCAAACCCTGTGGGAGCATAAGTCTGGCTCTGTGAGTCTCAGTGATTAACACTGAACCCTGTGGGAGCCTTAGTCTGGCTCTGTGAGTCTCAGTGATTAACACTGAACCCTGTAGGAGTCTTAGTCTGGCTCTATGAGTCTCACTGATTAACACTGAACCGTGTGTGAGCCTTAGCCTGGCTCTGTGAGTCTCAGTGATTAACACTGAACCCTGTGGGAGCCTTAGTCTGGCTCTGTGAGTCTCAGTGATTAATATCAAACCCTGTGGGAGCATAAGTCTGGCTCTGTGAGTCTCAGTGATTAACACTGAACCCTGTGGGAGCCTTAGTCTGGCTCTGTGAGTCTCAGTGATTAACACTGAACCCTGTGTGAGCCTTAGTCTGGCTCTGTGAGTCTCAGTGATTAACACTGAACCCTGTGGGAGTCTTAGTCTGGCTCTATGAGTCTCACTGATTAACACTGAACCGTGTGTGAGCCTTAGCCTGGCTCTGTGAGTCTCAGTGATTAACACTGAACCCTGTGGGAGCCTTAGTCTGGCTCTGTGAGCCGTGCTGGCCTTCATAGGCACTGCTGCTGCTACTCGCTACTAACAGCACAGAGCCCAGTGATAGCTATGAGATGTTAGCTACCTCGCCTGGTCTACAGGAGGTCTGTGTCTCTCATCATCACCACGGTGGCTATGAGATGTTAGCTACCTCGCCTGGTCTACAGGAGGTCTGTGTCTCTCTCATCATCACGGTGGCTATGAGATGTTAGCTACCTCGCCTGGTCTGCAGGAGGTCTGTGTCTCTCTCATCATCACCACGGTGGCTATGAGATGTTAGCTACCTCGCCTGGTCTACAGGAGGTCTGTGTCTCTCTCATCATCACGGTGGCTATGAGATGTTAACTACCTCGCCTGGTCTACAGGAGGTCTGTGTCTCTCATCATCATCACGGTGACTGAGATGTTAGCTACCTCGCCTGGTCTACAGGAGGTCTGTGTCTCTCTCATCATCACGGTGGCTATGAGATGTTAGCTACCTCGCCTGGTCTACAGGAGGTCTGTGTCTCTCTCATCATCACCACGGTGACTATGAGATGTTAGCTACCTCGCCTGGTCTACAGGAGGTCTGTGTCTCTCTCATCATCACCACGGTGACTATGAGATGTTAGCTACCTCGCCTGGTCTACAGGAGGTCTGTCTCTCATCATCATCATCACCACGGTGACTATGAGATGTTAACTACCTCGCCTGGTCTACAGGAGGTCTGTGTCTCTCTCATCATCACCACGGTGACTATGAGATGTTAGCTACCTCGCCTGGTCTACAGGAGGTCTGTGTCTCTCTCATCATCACGGTGGCTATGAGATGTTAACTACCTCGCCTGGTCTACAGGAGGTCTGTCTCTCATCATCATCATCACCACGGTGACTATGAGATGTTAACTACCTCGCCTGGTCTACAGGAGGTCTGTGTCTCTCATCATCATCACGGTGACTGAGATGTTAGCTACCTCGCCTGGTCTACAGGAGGTCTGTGTCTCTCTCATCATCACGGTGGCTATGAGATGTTAGCTACCTCGCCTGGTCTACAGGAGGTCTGTGTCTCTCTCATCATCACCACGGTGACTATGAGATGTTAGCTACCTCGCCTGGTCTACAGGAGGTCTGTGTCTCTCTCATCATCACCACGGTGACTATGAGATGTTAGCTACCTCGCCTGGTCTACAGGAGGTCTGTCTCTCATCATCATCATCACCACGGTGACTATGAGATGTTAACTACCTCGCCTGGTCTACAGGAGGTCTGTGTCTCTCATCATCATCATCACCACGGTGACTATGAGATGTTAGCTACCTCGCCTGGTCTACAGGAGGTCTGTGTCTCTCTCTCATCATCACCACGGTGGCTATGAGATGTTAACTACCTCGCCTGGTCTACAGGAGGTCTGTGTCTCTCTCTCATCATCACCACGGTGACTATGAGATGTTAACTACCTCGCCTGGTCTACAGGAGGTCTGTGTCTCTCATCATCATCATCACGGTGACTATGAGATGTTAACTACCTCGCCTGGTCTACAGGAGGTCGTGGGTTCCACCCCGACCCTGCTGCTGCTGCTGCTGTCTCTGTACAGTCTGCGTCTCTCTCCCCGTGGTGGTCGCTGCGTGGATTTTGTCTCCGGCTCCTCCTCCGTTTGTCCCCTCCACGTTCAGAGTCGACGTCGCCACGCTCGGTCAGAGTCTTTGGCTGCTGCTGCTGCTGCTGTCAATGTCCACGTGACGATGATGACGACGATGATGACGACGATGATGATATCAGCCACGTGGTTGAGCTGCTATCATTTGTTGATGGCCACGTGGCTTGTGAACACAGAGCGACGGCAGCTGTGTGCGGGGCCTTAGCTGGTGTGTGTGTGTGTGATGGTAGTGTGAGTGTGTGAGTGATGGTAGTGTGTGTGTGTGATGGTAGTGTGTGTGAGTGATGGTAGTGTGTGTGTGATGGTAGTGTGTGTGATGGTAGTGTGTGTGTGTGTGTGATGATAGTGTGTGTGTGTGTGTGTGATGGTAGTGTGTGTGTGTGTGATGGTAGTGTGTGTGTGTGACGGTAGTGTGTGTGAGTGATGGTAGTGTGTGTGTGTGTGTGAGTGATGGTAGTGTGTGTGATGGTAGTGTGTGTTTTAGTGATGGTAGTGTGTGTGATGGTAGTGTGTGTTTTAGTGATGGTAGTGTGTGTGATGGTAGTGTGTGTTTTAGTGATGGTAGTGTGTGTGTGTGATGGTAGTGTGTGTGAGTGATGGTAGTGTGTGTGTGAGTGATGGTAGTGTGTGTGATGGTAGTGTGTGTGTGATGGTAGTGTGTGTGTGATGGTAGTGTGTGCGTGATGGTAGTGTGTGAGTGATGGTAGTGTGTGTGAGTGTGTGTGATGGTAGTGTGTGTGAGTGTGAGTGATGGTAGTGTGTGTGTGTGTGATGGTAGTGTGTGTGAGTGATGGTAGTGTGTGTGTGTGTGATGGTTCCCTTCCCAGGCAACAAGGGGGGTACTGATGGCGATGAAGTGGACATCCCTCCTCGCAAGGAGCCTGTCAGAGGTGAGCTCCCTCCCCTCTCCTCCCGTGCCCTGAGTCACTGAGACTCAGGAGAGGGGAGTATAATGTAGTGAGTGTAGTGTATAGTGTGTGTAGTTAGTGAGTGTAGTGTATAGTGTGTGTAGTGAGTGTAGTGTATAGTGTGTGTAGTGTATAATGTGTTCGTATAATGTAGTGTATAGTGTGTGTAGTTAGTGAGTGTAGTGTATAGTGTGTGTAGTGTATAATGTGTTCGTATAATGTAGTGTATAGTGAGTGTGGTGTATAGTGTGTGTAGTTAGTGAGTGTAGTGTATAGTGTGTGTAGTGTATAATGTGTTCGTATAATGTAGTGTATAGTGAGTGTAGTGTATAGTGTGTGTAGTGTATAATGTGTTCGTATAATATAGTGTGTAGTGTAGTGTGTTTAGTGTATAATGTGTTTGTATAATGTATAATGTGTGTGTAGGGTGGGAGTTGCTGTAGCAGCCCGAGGTACTCCGCCCCTATGTGTCTCTAAGAGTATAGTGTATAGTGTGTAAGTAGTGTATAATGTGTGTGTAGTGTATAATGTATAATGTGTGTGTGTAGTGTATAATGTAGTGTGTAGAGTATAATGTGTCTGTAGTGTATAATGTATAATGTGTGTGTGTAGTGTATAATGTAGTGTAGTGTATAATGTATAATGTGTGTGTGTATAGGGTGGGAGTTGCTGTACCAGCCCGAAGCACTCCGCCCCTTCGTGTCTCTGAGAGTGTAGTGTGTAATGTAGTGTATAATGTAGTGTATAGTGTATAATGTATGTTTGTGTGTAGTGTATAATGTATAATGTGTGTGTGTATAGGGTGGGAGTTGCTGTACCAGCCCGAAGCACTCCGCCCCTTCGTGTCTCTGAGAGTGTAGTGTATAATGTAGTGTATAATGTAGTGTATAGTGTATAATGTGTGTAGTGTATAGTGTAGTGTATAATGTATAATGTGTGTGTGTAGGGTGGGAGTTGCTGTACCAGCCCGAAGCACTCCGCCCCTACGTGTCTCTGAGAGTATAGTGTATAATGTAGTGTCTAATGTAGTGTATAATGTATAGTGTAGTGTATAATGTAGTGTATAATGTGGTGTGTAGTGTATAGTATAGTGTATAATGTGTGTGTGTATAGGGTGGGAGTTGCTGTACCAGCCCGAAGCACTCCGCCCCTTCGTGTCTCTGAGAGTGTAGTGTATAATGTAGTGTATAATGTATAATGTGTGTGTAGTGTATAGTGTAGTGTATAATGTATAGTGTAGTGTATAATGTAGTGTATAGTGTAGTGTGTAGTGTATAATGTATAATGTGTGTGTAGTGTATAGTGTATAGTGTAGTGTATAGTGTATAGTATATAATGTGTGTGTGTGTGTATAGGGTGGGAGTTGCTGTACCAGCCCGAAGCACTCCGCCCCTACGTGTCTCTGAGAGTATAGTGTATAATGTAGTGTATAATGTATAATGTAGTGTATAATGTATAGTGTAGTGTATAGTATATAATGTGTGTGTGTGTGTATAGGGTGGGAGTTGCTGTACCAGCCCGAAGCACTCCGCCCCTATGTGTCTCTGCTGAAGCAGTCGAGGAACCCAATCACGCTGGAGGCGGCCACCAGCGCCATCTACACCCTCGCTAGCGGTGACGGACAGGTACTGTCGCGAGCTCGCACTGCCACCCACCCTCACGCGTGGGTGTCTGTGTCTGTGTGTGTGTGTCTGTGTGTGACTGTGTCTGTGTGTATGTGGTGTGTGTATCTATCTATCTGTCTGTGTGTGTGTCTGTGTGTATGTAGTGTGTGTATCTATCTATCTGTCTGTGTGTGTGTCTGTGTGTATGTGGTGTGTGTATCTATCTATCTGTCTGTGTGTGTGTCTGTGTGTGACTGTGTCTGTGTGTATGTGGTGTGTGTATCTATCTATCTGTCTGTGTGTGACTGTGTCTGTGTGTATGTGGTGTGTGTATATCTATCTGTCTGTGTGTCTCTGCGTGTGTCTGTGTGTGACTGTGTCTGTGTGTGTGTGTGTGGTGTGTGTATCTATCTATGGCTGTGTGTGTCTCTGCGTGTGTCTCTGTGAGTGACTGTGTCTGTGTGTGGTGTGTGTATCTATCTATCTGTCTGTCTGTGTCTCTGCGTGTGTCTGTGTGTGTGACTCTGTCTGTGTGCCTGTGTCTGTGTGTGTGTGGTGTGTGTATCTATATGTGTGTTTGTGTGCGTGTGTGCGTGTGTGTGTCTGGCCACCCACCCCCTCGTGTGCCGTGCCGGCCTTCACAGGCTCTGCTACTCGCTAAGAGCACTTGCCCCTACAGCCTTTCAAGGCTATACGGGTGATCTTTGCGTGTATGTGTGTCTATCTGTGCATGTGTGTGTGTGTGTGTACATGTGTGTGCATGTATACACGTGTGCATACGTGTGTGTGTCTGCGTGTGTGTGTCTGCGTGTGCACGTGTCTGCGTGTGTGTGTGTCTGCGTGTGTGTGTATCTGTGTGTGTGCGTGTGTGCGTGTGTGCGTGTGTGTGTGTGTGTGTGTGAGCGTGTCTGCGTGTGTGTGTGTGTGTGTCTGTGTGTGTGTGTCTGTGTGTGTCTGTGTGTGTCTGTGTGTGTGTGTCTGCGTGTGTGTGTCTGCGTGCGTGTGTCTGCGTGCGTGTGTCTGCGTGCGTGTGTCTGCGTGTGTGTGACTCTGCGTGTGTGTGTCTGTGTGTGTGTGTGTGTGTCTGCGTGTGTGACTCTGTCTGCGTGTGTGTGTGTCTGCGTGTCTGCGTGTCTGTTGTGTGACTCTGTCTGCGTGTGTGTGTGTGCGTGTCTGCGTGTGTGTGTGTGTCTGTGTGTCTGTGTGTGTGTCTGTGTGTCTGTGTGTGTGTGTTGTGTGTCTGTGTGTGTGTGTGTGACTCTGTCTGTGTGTCTGTGTGTGTCTGCGTGTGTGCGTGTGTCTGTCTGTGTGTGTGTGTGACTCTGTGTGTGTGTGTGTCTGTGTGTGTGTGTGACTCTGTGTGTGTCTGTGTGTGTGTGTCTGTGTGTGTGTGTGTGGTTGACACCGTCGTCGTTGGCAGTGGGCGGAGGTTGCCCGTGCGGTGGTGCGCAAGGAGGAGGGGCTGCCGCGGCTGGTGGAGCAGCTGAGGAGCGAGCGCGAGCGAGTGGTCTGCGCGTCCGCCCACGCTCTGCGTGGACTCGCTCGCGACCCCAAGAACAAGGCTCTCATAGGTCTGGGGGTGGTGGTGGTGGTGGTGGAGGGGTCGTTATGGTGGGGGAGAGACACGGGGGGAGAGGCGGGGAGAGAGACACGGAGGGAGAGACACTGGGGGGGGGAGAGACACGGGGAGAGAGACACGGGGGGAGATGCATGGGGGGAGAGACACGGGGGGAGAGACACGGGGGGAGAGACACGGGGAGAGAGACACGGGGAGAGAGACACGGGGGGGGGAGAGACACGGGGGGGGGGAGAGACACGGGGGGGGGGGGGGGGGGGTGGGAGACGTTGAGGAGGCTGCAACACGGACGTCTCCCACACAACAAGAACGGCAGCAGCAGCAGCGGCGGCAGCAGCAGCAGGAGCAGCAGCAGCAGTAGTAGCAGCAGCGGCAGCGGCAGCAGCGGTTAGCTGACGGCTCTCCCCCCACGTTTCTGCGCCAGGGACCCACGGCACCAGGAACCTGGTGCAGAGGCTGCCCGAGGTGTCGCCGGAGGCGGGGGTCGGGGGGGCGCCCCCCCCCGCGTCGTCGGCGAGCGTCCCGCTGGGCCCCGTGGGCGAGGACGGCGTCGCCGCCCTGCTGGGGGCCCTGGCCGAGCTCGCCACGGGCAGCGTGGACAACGCCCGGCACCTTCAGAGCGCCGGGGGCATCGAGCGGGCGGTCTCCATCAGCGCATCCCGGTGGGTGGTGTAGATGTGTGTGTGTGTATGTGTGTGTGTCTGTGTGTTTGTGTGTCTGTGTGTGTGTGTGTCTGTCTGTGTTTGTGTGTGTCTGTCTGTGTGTGTGTGTGTGTCTGTCTGTGTGTTTGTGTGTGTCTGTCTGTGTTTGTGTGTGTCGGTCTGTGTGTGTGTGTGTGTCTGCGTGTGTGTATGTCTGTGTTTGTGTGTGTGTGTGTCTGTCTGTGTTTGTGTGTGTCTGTCTGTGTGTTTGTGTGTGTGTGTTTGTGTGTGTGTGTATGTGTGTGTGTCTGTCTGTGTGTGTGTATGTGTGTGTCTGTGTGTGTCTGTGTGTGTGTCTGTATGTGTGTGTGTGTGTCTGTGTGTGTCTGTGTGTGTGTCTGTCTGTGTGTGTGTATGTGTGTGTGTGTGTGTCTGTGTGTGTCTGTGTGTGTCTGTGTGTGTGTCTGTGTGTGTGTCTGTGTGTGTTTGTGTGCCTTACCAGGCACGCTGAGGAGAGGCTTGCGGAGCCCCAATGCGGTTTCAGGAAAGGGCGGTCCTGCACAGATGCCATATTTTCTGTCCGTCTGCTACAGCAGAGGTGTAGGGAATTCCAACAAGACCTACATCTCTGCTTTATTGACCTGGTCCAGGCCTATGATACCATCAGTAGGCCTGGGCTCTGGGTTGTTCTTCGTGCTTTTGGAGTACCTGACCCTCTGCTCACGATCATTAAGGACCTTCATGATGGTGAGCGGGCCCGGGTAAAACTACGTGGCCGGGAGTCAGAGCCATTCCTGTACACCTTGGGGTGCGACAGGGATGTCCTCTGGCTCCCACATTATTTAACATCTATTTTGACCACGTAGTTCGTGAAGCCTTCAATAGCTGTACCGGGGGAATCTCCATATGGTACAGATATAATGGGAGGCTGATCGATGCCCGGGTGCGGTCAAGGGATGGCTCCCTATTGCTCAACCACCTTATGTATGCTGATGATTTGGTAATAGCTGCTCAGTCAGAGGAGGAGTTGGAGACGCTGCTGCTGAGACTGGAGCGTGCCACTAAGAGGTGGGGCCTTACCATCAGCCCCACCAAAACTAAGCACCTGCCTGCATATTTTGTACCATCGGACACTCCACCCCCACAACTCCCAATCGGTGATGGGGCAGTTGTGGAGAGAGTGGAGAGTTTCCCATACCTGGGCAGTGTGCTCATGACTGGCTCCAGTTTGACAGCAGAGGTCTCACTCCGAATCAGTCGAGCGGCAATATCTTTTCATCGGTTGCGTA
The DNA here is from genome assembly GCF_048934315.1 of Petromyzon marinus. Lineage (NCBI taxonomy): Eukaryota > Metazoa > Chordata > Hyperoartia > Petromyzontiformes > Petromyzontidae > Petromyzon > Petromyzon marinus. The sequence continues at coordinate 666,995 of NW_027422624.1, forward strand.
ACGCTGTGTGGAAGCTACCTGGTCTGTCGCTCCGCACTAAGCTTCAGGTCTTCTCGGCCACGGTCATTCCCTCACTTCTCTACACTTGCGAAACGTGGACCCCCCTAATGGAACATCTTCGCTGGTTAGAAACATTTAGGCTGGCCTGCCTACGATCCATCCTGGGTTTAACCAGACTGGATTGTGTGAGGAGCTCACAAATCCTTGAAAGATCTGGGCAAGGTCCCATCGGTGAGCTCCTCCGTCGGGCAAGGCTGCGATGGCTGGGTCATGTAGCCCGCATGCCCAGCCACCGCATGCCGAAACAGCTTTTGTTCGGCCGGATTGAGGGGGCTAAGCGGGCGGGGCACGGGCTAGAGAAGAGATGGAGTGATGTGGTACAGGAGGACGTGGAGCTGAGTGGACTTGCCGATGACCGGTACCAGCGGTGTCAAGATCGGCCTCTGTGGAGGAAGCTCGTGAAGGACGCTACTGGGCAGTTGGAGGCAGTCGCCCTCCAACAACAACGGAGGGCGGAGGAGCGACGCTCAGAACAACGAGCGGAGCGCCGGGTGGCTAAAGCACAGCAGGTTGGCACAGTAGGGGGCACAGGTGGTGCATCAGCCAGTCATCTCAGTCATCTCAGTCAGTCGACCCGTGGCACCTGGGTCTGCCCGTGACCTCCTGCCAGCGGGCGTTCGACACTTCACGTGGCCTCAGTGTGCACATAGCCTGGCACAAGCGTCGTGGTGACGTTACCGCCACTTAGTGGCGAATGGCGGTTGTTGTTGTTGTTGTGTGTGTCTGTGTGTGTCTGTGTGTGTCTGTGTGTGTCTGTGTGTCACTGTGTGTGTGTCTGTGTGTGTGCTCTGTGTGTGTGTGTGTCTGTGTCTGTGTGTGTGTGTGTCTGTCTGTGTGTTTCAGGACGTCTACGAGTCGTGAGCTGCGTGCTGCGACAGCGCTGTGGTCTCACCGTGAGATGTGTGTGTGTCTGTGTGTGTCTGTGTGTGTCTGTGTGTGTCTGTGTGTGTGTGTCTGTGTGTGTGTGTGTCTGTCTGTGTGTGTCTGTGTGTGTCTGTCTGTGTTTCAGGACGTCTACGAGTCGTGAGCTGCGTGCTGCGTCTGCCCTGCTCACAGCGCTGTGGTCTCACCGTGAGATGTGTGTGTGTCTGTGTGTGTCTGTGTGTGTGTCTGTCTCTGTGTGTGTGTCTGTGTGTGTGTCTGTGTGTGTATCTGTGTGTGTGTTTCAGGACGTCTACGAGTCGTGAGCTGCGTGCTGCGTCTGCCCTGCTCACAGCGCTGTGGTCTCACCGTGAGATGCACAGCCGCTACAAGAAAGACGGCTGGACCAAGATGCACTTCCAGGCATGCCAACACCACCACCACCACCACGGCCACCACCACGACCACCACCACCACGACCACCACCACCACGACCACCACCACGGCCACCACCACGACCACCACCACCACGACCACCACCACGGCCAACACCACGGCCACCACCACCACGGCCACCACCACCACGGCCACCACCACAGCCACCAACAGGAGGAGTGGTAGTTGTGGTAGGAGTGGTAGTTGTGGTAGTATTGGTAGTAGTGGTAGTTGTGGTAGCAGGAGGAGTGGTAGGAGTGGTAGGTGTGGTAGTTGTGGTAGCAGGAGTGGTAGTTGTGGTAGGTGTTGTAGCAGGAGGAGTGGTAGGTGTGGTAGTTGTGGTTGCAGGAGTGGTAGGAGTGGTAGGTGTGGTAGTAGTGGTAGCAGGAGGAGTGGTAGTTGTGGTAGTAGTGGTAGTTGTGGTAGGTGTGGTAGTTGTGGTAGCAGGAGGAGTGGTAGTTGTGGTAGGTGTGGTAGCAGGAGGAGTGGTAGTTGTAGTGTATTAGTAGTTAGTAGTGTATTAGTAGTGTTGTATATTAGTAGTATATATAGTAGTGTAGTATAGTAGTATATTAGTAGTGTAGTAGTAGTATATTAGTAGTGTAGTAGTATATTAGTAGTGTAGTAGTAGTGTAGTAGTATGTTTAACACGTAGGCTTTCGCGACCAATATTATTCATAATAAAGGTTTTTGGGTTAGATCGCGTTTATTTATAAATGTGTCGTAACCCTCCACCACCCGACACGGCCAATCAGCAAAGAAAAGTGTCACGTTGACAAAAGACAAATAATTCACGCCATTCTGGCGAATTGCCCGATGATGCTGGAAGTATTTACCAGCGAAACGTCGTACTCAAACTGTAAATGTGGATTAACTCTTCAACACGCCATTCTGGCGAATTGCCCGATGATGCTGGAAGTATTTACCAGCGAAACGTCGTACTCAAACTGTAAATGTGGATTAACTCTTCAACACACCGGTGGGCTGAAGTAGTGAATTATTTGTCTTTTGTCAACGTGACACTTTTCTTTGCTGATTGGCCGTGTCGGGTGGTGGAGGGTTACGACACATTTATAAATAAACGCGATCTAACCCAAAAACCTTTATTATGAAGTGTAGTAGTATATTAGTAGTGTAGTAGTATATTAGTAGTGTAGTAGTAGTTTATTAGTAGTGTAGTAGTAGTATATTAGTAGTGTAGTAGTATATTAGTAGTATAGTAGTAGTGTAGTAGTATATTGGTAGTATAGTAGTAGTGTAGTAGTATATTAGTAGTATAGTAGTGTAGTGGTGTAGTAGTAGTGTATTAGTAGTATATTAGTAGTGTAGTAGTAGTGTAGTAGTGGTATATTAGTAGTATATATAGTAGTGTAGTAGTATATTAGTAGTAGTGTAGTATATTTGTAGTATATTAGTAGTGTAGTAGTAGTATAGTAGTACTATAGTAGTATATAGTAGTATATTAGTAGTAGTGTAGTATAGTACTAGTATATTAGGAGTGTAGTAGTATATTAGTAGTGTAGTAGTAGTGTATTAGTAGTATATTAGTAGTGTAGTATATTAGTAGTATATATATAGTAGTGTATTAGTAGTAGCATATTAGTAGTATATTAGTAGTGTAGTCTATTAGTAGTATATTAGTGGTATATAAGTCGTGTAGTGTAGTAGTACAGTAGTAGTGTAGTATATTAGTAGTAGTATATTAGTAGTAGTATATTAGTAGTAGTGTAGTATATTAGTAGTATATTAGTAGTAGTATATTAGTATTGTGTTAGTATAGTAGTATATTTGTAGTATATTAGTATATTTGTGGTATATTAGTAGTGTAGTAGTAGGATAGTAGTATATATAGTAGCGTAGTATATTAGTAGTAGTGTGGTATATTAGTAGTAGTGTAGTATATTAGTAGTATATTGGTAGTGTATTAGTAGTATATTAGTATATTAGTATAGTAGTATATATAGTACTGTATTAGTATAGTAGTATATTAGTATAGTAGTATATTAGTAGTATATTAGTATAGTAGTATATATAGTAGTGTATTAGTATAGTAGTATATTAGTAGTGTATATAGTAGTATATTAGTAGTAGTGTATTAGTAGTATATTAGTATAGTAGTATATTAGTGGTGTATTAGAATAGTAGTATATTAGTAGTGTATTAGTGGTATATTAGTAGTGTATATTAGTAGTATATATAGTGTAGTATATTAATAGTATATTAGTAGTAGTATATTAGTAGTGTATTAGTAGTGTTGTATATTAGTATATATAGTAGTGTAGTAGTATATTAGTAGTGTAGTAGTATATTAGTAGTGTAGTAGTAGTGTAGTAGTATATTAGTAGTGTAGTAGTATATTAGTAGTGTAGTAGTAGTGTAGTAGTATATTAGTAGTGTGGTAGTAGTTTATTAGTAGTATATTAGTAGTGTAGTAGTATATTAGTAGTATAGTAGTAGTGTAGTAGTATATTGGTAGTGTAGTAGTATATTAGTAGTATAGTAGTGTAGTGGTGTTGTAGTAGTGTAGTAGTAGTATATTAGTAGTGTAGTAGTAGTGTAGTAGTATATTAGTAGTGTAGTAGTGGTATATTAGTAGTATATATAGTAGTGTAGTAGTATATTAGTAGTATATATAGTAGTAGTGTAGTATATTTGTAGTATATTAGTAGTGTAGTAGTAGTGTAGTAGTAGTATAGTTGTATATATAGTAGTGTAGTATATTAGTAGTTAATTAGTAGTAGTGTATTAGTATATTAGTAGTGTAGTATATTAGTAGTGTGGTAGTAGTAGTATAGTAGTACTATAGTAGTAGTATAGTGTAGTATATAGTAGTATATTAGTAGTAGTGTAGTATAGTACTAGTATATTAGGAGTGTAGTAGTAGTATATTAGTAGTGTAGTAGTATATTAGTAGTGTAGTAGTAGTGTATTAGTAGTATATTAGTAATGTAGTATATTAGTAGTATATATAGTAGTGTATTAGTAGTAGCATATTAGTAGTATATTAGTAGTATATTAGTGGTATATAAGTCGTGTAGTAGTACAGTAGTAGTGTAGTATATTAGTAGTAGTATATTAGTAGTGTTGTAGTTGTATATTAGTAGTAGTATATTAGTAGTATATTAGTAGTGGTATATTAGTATTGTGTTAGTATAGTAGTATATTAGTAGTAGTATATTTGTAGTATATTAGTATATTTGTAGTATATTAGTAGTGTAGTAGTAGGATAGTAGTATATATAGTAGCGTAGTATATTAGTAGTATATTAGTAGTAGTGTGGTATATTAGTAGTAGTGTAGTATATTAGTAGTATATTGGTTGTGTATTAGTAGTATATTAGTATAGTAGTATATTAGTATAGTAGTATATATAGTACTGTATTAGTATATTAGTATAGCAGTATATTAGTATAGTAGTATATTAGTAGTATATTAGTAGTGTATTAGTAGTATATTAGTAGTGTATATAGTAGTATATTAGTAGTAGTGTATTAGTAGTATATTAGTATAGTAGTATATTAGTGGTGTATTAGTATAGTAGTATATTAGTAGTGTATTAGTAGTATATTAGTGGTATATTAGTAGTGTGTATAGTAGTATATTAGTAGTGTATTAGTAGTATGTTAGTATTGTAGTGGGTTAGTGGTGTATTAGTATAGTAGTATATTAGTAGTAGTGTATTGGTAGTAGTACAGTGGTAGTGTAGTATATTTGTTAGTATATTAGTATTGTATTAGCATAGTAGTATATTAGTAGTAGTATATTAGTATAGTAGTATATTAGTAGTAGTATAGTATGTAGTAGTATATTAGTATAGTATTATATATAGTAGTGTATTAGTATAGTAGTATATTAGTAGTGTATTAGTATTGTAGTATATTAGTAGTATATTAGTATAGTAGTATATATAGTAGTGTATTAGTATATTAGTATATAGTGTATTAGTAGTAGTATATTAGTAGTGTAGTAGTATAGTAGTATATTAGTAGTAGTATATAGTAGTATATATAGCAGTAGTGTATATAGTAGTATATTAGTAGTAGTATATTAGTATAGTAGTATATATAGTAGTGTAGTAGTATATTAGTAGTAGTATAGTGTAGTATATAGTAGTGTATTAGTAGTATATTAGTAGTATATTAGTATTGTAGTATATATAGTAGTATATTAGTAGTATAGTAGTATATTGGTAGTATTTATATATTAGTAGTATATTAGTATAGTAGTATATATAGTAGTGTATTAGTATATAAGTAGTATAGTAGTATATTAGTAGTATTTATATATTAGTAGTATATTAGTATAGTAGTATATATAGTAGTGTAGTAGTATATTAGTAGTATAGTAGTATATTAGTAGTATATATAGTATTGTAGTAGTATATTAGTAGTGTAGTAGTAGTATATTAGTAGTAGTATAGTAGTATATTAGTAGTGTATATAGTAGTGTATTAGTATAGTAGTATATTAGTAGTAGTATATATAGTAGTGTATATAGTAGTGTAGTAGTATATTAGTAGTATATATTAGTAGTAGTATATTAGTAGTATAGTGCAGTATATAGTAGTGTATTAGTAGTAGTATATTAGTAGTAGTATATAGTAGTGTATTAGTAGTAGTATATTAGTAGTAGTATATTAGTAGTGTATATAGTAGTGTATTAGTATAGTAGTATATTAGTAGTAGTATATAGTAGTATATTAGTATAGTAGTATAGTAGTATATTAGTAGTGTATATAGTAGTGTATTAGTATAGTAGTAGTATATTAGTAGTATAGTAGTATATTAGAAGTGTATATAGTAGTGTATTAGTAGTAGTATAGTAGTATATTAGTAGTGTATATAGTAGTGTATTAGTATAGTAGTATATTAGTAGTAGTATATTAGAAGTGTATATAGTAGTGTATTAGTATATAGTAGTATATTAGTAGTATAGTAGTATATTAGTAGTATATTAGTAGTGTATATAGTAGTGTATTAGTATATAGTAGTATATTAGTAGTATAGTAGTATATTAGTAGTATATTAGTAGTGTATATAGTAGTATATTAGTAGTAGTATATTAGTATAGTAGTATATATAGTAGTGTAGTAGTATATTAGTAGTAGTATAGTGTAGTATATAGTAGTGTATTAGTAGTATATTAGTAGTATATTAGTATTGTAGTATATATAGTAGTAGTATATTAGTAGTATAGTAGTATATTGGTAGTATTTATATATTAGTAGTATATTAGTATAGTAGTATATATAGTAGTGTATTAGTATATAAGTAGTATAGTAGTATATTAGTAGTATTTATATATTAGTAGTATATTAGTATAGTAGTATATATAGTAGTGTAGTAGTATATTAGTAGTGTAGTAGTAGTATATTAGTAGTAGTATAGTAGTATATTAGTAGTAGTATAGTAGTATATTAGTAGTGTATATAGTAGTGTATTAGTATAGTAGTATATTAGTAGTAGTATATATAGTAGTGTATATAGTAGTGTAGTAGTATATTAGTAGTATATATTAGTAGTAGTATATTAGTAGTATAGTGCAGTATATAGTAGTGTATTAGTAGTATTATATTAGTAGTAGTATATAGTAGTGTATTAGTAGTAGTATATTAGTAGTAGTATATTAGTAGTGTATATAGTAGTGTATTAGTATAGTAGTATATTAGTAGTAGTATATAGTATATAGTAGTATATTAGTAGTAGTATATTAGTATAGTAGTATATTAGTAGTGTATATAGTAGTGTATTAGTATAGTAGTAGTATATTAGTAGTATAGTAGTATATTAGAAGTGTATATAGTAGTGTATTAGTAGTAGTATAGTAGTATATTAGTAGTGTATATAGTAGTGTATTAGTAGTAGTATAGTAGTATATTAGTAGTGTATATAGTAGTGTATTAGTATAGTAGTATAGTAGTATATTAGTATAGTAGTATATATAGTAGTGTAGTAGTATATTAGTAGTAGTATATTAGAAGTGTATATAGTAGTGTAGTAGTATATTAGTAGTAGTATATTAGAAGTGTATATAGTAGTGTATTAGTATATAGTAGTATATTAGTAGTAGTATAGTAGTATATTAGAAGTGTATATAGTAGTGTATTAGTATATAGTAGTATATTAGTAGTATAGTAGTATATTAGTAGTATATTAGTAGTGTATTAGTATATAGTAGTATATTAGTAGTATAGTAGTATATTAGTAGTATATTAGTAGTGTATATAGTAGTGTATTAGTATAGTAGTATATTAGTATAGTAGTATATATAGTAGTATAGTAGTATATTAGTATAGTAGTATATATAGTAGTGTAGTAGTATATTAGTAGTAGTATATTAGTAGTGTATATAGTAGTGTATTAGTATAGTAGTATATTAGTAGTAGTATATAGTAGTATATTAGTAGTAGTATATTAGTATAGTAGTATATTAGTAGTGTATATAGTAGTGTATTAGTATAGTAGTAGTATATTAGTAGTATAGTAGTATATTAGAAGTGTATATAGTAGTGTATTAGTAGTAGTATAGTAGTATATTAGTAGTGTATATAGTAGTGTATTAGTATAGTAGTATATTAGTATAGTAGTATATATAGTAGTGTAGTAGTATATTAGTAGTATATTAAAAGTGTATATAGTAGTGTATTAGTATATAGTAGTATATTAGTAGTAGTATAGTAGTATATTAGAAGTGTATATAGTAGTGTATTAGTATATAGTAGTATATTAGTAGTATAGTAGTATATTAGTAGTATATTAGTAGTGTATATAGTAGTGTATTAGTATATAGTAGTATATTAGTAGTATAGTAGTATATTAGTAGTGTATATAGTAGTGTATTAGTATAGTAGTATATTAGTATAGTAGTATATATAGTAGTGTAGTATATTAGTAGTAGTATATTAGTAGTGTATATAGTAGTGTAGTAGTAGTATAGTAGTATTTTAGTAGTGTATATAGTAGTATATTAGTAGTAGTATATAGTAGTATATATATTAGTAGTGTATATAGTAGTGTTTATAGTAGTGTATTAGTATAGTAGTATATTAGTATAGTAGTATATTAGTATAGTAGTATATTAGTAGTGTATATAGTAGTGTATTAGTATAGTAGTATATTAGTATTGTAGTATATAGTAGTGTATTAGTATATTAGTAGTAGTATATTAGTAGTGTATATAGTAGTGTATTAGTATAGTAGTAAATTAGTAGTATATTAGTATTGTAGTATATAGTAGTGTATTAGTATATTAGTATATATAGTGTATTAGTATAGTAGTATATTAGTAGTGTATATAGTAGTGTATTAGTATAGTAGTATATTAGTAGTGTATATAGTATTGTAGTATATAGTAGTGTATTAGTATTAGTATAGTAGTATATTAGTAGTATATTAGTATTGTAGTATATAGTAGTATATTAGTAGTGTATATAGTAGTGTATTAGTATATAGTAGTATATTAGTAGTAGTATAGTGTAGTATATAGTAGTGTATTAGTATAGTAGTATATTAGTAGTAGTATATATAGTATATAGTAGTATATTAGTAGTAGTATATTAGTATAGTAGTATATTAGTAGTGTATATAGTAGTATATTAGTATAGTAGTATAGTAGTATATTAGTAGTGTATATAGTAGTGTATTAGTATAGTAGTAGTATATTAGTAGTATAGTAGTATATTAGAAGTGTATATAGTAGTGTAGTATATAGTAGTATAGTAGTATATTAGTAGTATATTAGTATTGTAGTGGGTTAGTGGTGTATTAGTATAGTAGTGTATTAGTATAGTAGTGTATTAGTATAGTAGTGTATTAGTATAGTAGTATATTAGTAGTGTATATAGTAGTATATTAGTAGTATATTAGTATTTTAGTATATAGTAGTGTATATAGTAGTATATTAGTAGTATATTAGTAGTATATTAGTATTGTAGTGGGTTAGTGGTGTATTAGTATAGTAGTGTATTAGTATAGTAGTATATATAGTAGTGTAGTAGTATATTAGTATATTAGTAGTAGTATATTAGTAGTATAGTGTATATAGTAGTATAGTAGTGTATTAGTATATTAGTATTGTAGTGGGTTAGTAGTGTATATAGTAGTGTATTAGTATAGTAGTGTATTAGTAGTGTATATAGTAGTGTATTAGTATATTAGTATTGTAGTAGTGTATATAGTAGTATATTAGTAGTATATTAGTATATATAGTGTATTAGTATAGTAGTATATTAGTAGTGTATATAGTAGTGTATTAGTATAGTAGTATATTAGTAGTGTATATAGTAGTATATTAGTAGTATATTAGTATTGTATTAGTATAGTAGTATAGTAGTATATTAGTATAGTAGTATATATAGTAGTGTAGTAGTATATTAGTATATTAGTAGTAGTATATTAGTAGTATAGTGTATATAGTAGTATAGTAGTATATTAGTAGTATATTAGTATTGTAGTGGGTTAGTGGTGTATTAGTATAGTAGTATAGTAGTATATTAGTATAGTAGTATATATAGTAGTGTAGTAGTATATTAGTAGTAGTATATTAGTAGTATATTAGTATTGTATTAGTATAGTAGTAAATTAGTATATTAGTATTGTAGTGGGTTAGTGGTGTATTAGTATAGTAGTGTATTAGTATAGTAGTGTATTAGTATAGTAGTATATTAGTAGTGTATATAGTAGTATATTAGTATTGTAGTGGGTTAGTGGTGTATTAGTATAGTAGTGTATTAGTATAGTAGTGTATTAGTATAGTAGTATATTAGTATTGTATTAGTATAGTAGTAAATTAGTATATTAGTATTGTAGTGGGTTAGTGGTAACAGCAGCAGCATGGGGTGGGTGGTGCTCCACTCCGGCAGTCTTGCGGTGGTGGTGGTGGTGGGGGGGAGGGGCGACCCCCTAACTCCTCCCCCTCCCGTTTCCAGGGCAACGCCGGGAGCAGCGTGGGTACCGTGGGGCGGGGCAAGGCCGGTAACCATGACGACACCACCCTGCCACTCATGGGGACCGCTAAGAAGTGTGAGTTGTGGCCGGCACGGCAACGCCTCTCGCGCCATTGATGGGTATCGATGCGGCGATTGATTTTGGTGTCGATTTCGCAGCGCCTCTTGGCGTCCTCTGCGCCCTGACACGAGACCGGGGAGGCTCAGGATAAAGCCTCCCCTGGGTGTGGACCCAAATCGGCTTCAAGGACAATGCATCCGGAGAGGATCAGAGTTTGCATTGAGAACCCACAAGCGTTGTTGCGGCTGATGGAGACTTGGTGTCTCGTGGCCGGAGGTTTTCGGTTTAGTTGCCCGGAAAAAACGGTGAAGAATCTCTGATCGGCCATGATATTGTGACGCGATCATTGAAGACCGCCGTGATCTCTGCTGCTGCTGCTGCTGTTGATTTTGTTGACGTTGCCTTAGCAACGAGTGAATTCCTGCAGTCACGAAAGCTTAAAAATCAAGGACGTCATTATAATTAACGTGTTAGGGTGAAACCTTTTGATTGCGAGCATGGGTGTGTTTGTAATGCAAAGAACGGGTACATCAATCGTGATGACGTGTCGCTTGGCAGGGCAAAGAGTCCACCTGCTGCTCGTATTCCAAGACTTCACTCGTTTATCAAGTTAATGTTTATTATTTAAACAAAAAAAATATTTTCTTCTTGCAAAACATTCGCAGGCCAAGTCACTCACAATCCCAAGGTTTTACCGTACGCGGAATTATCATAATATAATCGAATTATATTGTAATGTAATTATATTAAATTAGAAGAGTTAGTATTATGTTATAGTAATATATTTGTATTATAAGAAGTAATATAGCATAGAACATTAATCAATTATAATAATTAATATCTTATAATATAATTATATTCTAATGACTGCCATTGTTATTGTATTATAATAATTATTTTATAATACAATGATAATCATTGCATAAGACTAATTATGAATATAATAATTATATTCTAATGATTGGCATTGTTTTGTAATAATTATATTATAATTATTGGCGTTTATTATAATATAATTATTATATGATTGTCATTGTATTATAATATAATTATTATAATATGTGATTATGAGTTTATTAACTGTGATTATTGCAATTATGACAATTATTGTATTATAGTATACGAATTATAATTATTGTAATTGTATTAAATTCATAAATAATCATAATATGTTAATTCATAAATCATTTATGGATTCTGGTATATTATGTAATAATCATAATATAATTAAATAAAAAATAATTGTTGCAGTATAATAATTATGATTACAGTAATGGTATAACTAAGTATTAACATTATTTTAATATGCTTATACTAACTGTAATTATTGTAATCATTATGTAATGTAATAATTATTACATAATATAGTAATTGTATTATTGTGGAGTGACGCTCACAACAACGAGCGGAGCGCCGGGCGGATAAAACGCATCTACCAGTCATGCACCTAGCCTGGCACAGCAGTCAACCCATGGCACCTGCAGGGTCTGTCCCGTGACTTCCTCTTCGTGCACCTAGCCTGGCACAGCAGTCAGCCCACGGCACCTGCTGGGTCTGTCCTGTGACCTCGTGCACCTAGCCTGGCACAGCAGTCAGCCCATGGCACCTGCTGGGTCTGTCCCATGACCTCGTGCACCTAGCCTGGCACAGCAGGCAGCCCATGGCACCTGCTGGGTCTGTCCCGTGACCTGCACCTAGCCTGGCACAGCAGTCAGCCCATGGCACCTGCTGGGTCTGTCCCGTGACCTCGTGCACCTAGCCTGGCACAGCAGTCAGCCCATGGCACCTGCTGGGTCTGTGCTGTGACCTCCTCGTGCACCTAGCCTGGCACAGGTGCCGTGGTGACGTCACCGCCACTTAGTGGGAATGGCGGTGGTTGTTGTTGTTGGCGGTGCTACTCGCTACTAACAGCACTTGCCCCCTACAGTTTGTTAAGGTTACCTGGGGCACCTTTGTCTTTGTGTAGCTGACGGGCAACCACGTGGCAGCAGAGAGCAGCTGGAGGAGATCCCCCTGGAGGACTTAGCCCCTGGTGAGTCGCCACAACCACCACAACCACCACAACAACCACTACCACAACTACCACCACAACCACCACAACCACCACAACTACCACTACCACCACCACTACAACCACCACTACAACCACCACTACAACCACCACAACAACCACCACCACAACCACCACCACAACTACCACTACCACCACCACAACCACCACCACTACAACCACCACAACCACCACAACCACCACAACAACCATAACAACCACTACCACAACTACCACAACTACCACCACAACCACCACAACTACCACAACTACCACCACCACTACCACAACCATCACAACTACCACAACAACCACCACAACCACAACCACCACTACCACAACTACCACCACTACCACAACAACCACCGCCACCACCAACACCACTGCCACAATTTTCACCACTATCACATGCTCAATCATGACCATAACAAGGTAGTCAACATCTCATAGCCACCGTGGTGATGATGATGAGAGACACAGACCTCCTGTATACCAGGCGAGGTAGTTAACATCTCATAGTCACCGTGATGATGATGATGATGAGAGAGACACAGACCTCCTGTATACCAGGCGAGGTAGTTAACATCTCGGTCACCGTGATGATGATGAGAGAGAGAGACACAGACCTCCTGTAGACCAGGCGAGGTAGTTAACATCTCATAGCCACCGTGGTGATGATGAGAGAGAGACACAGACCTCCTGTGTACCAGGCGAGGTAGTTAACATCTCATAGTCACTGTGGTGATGATGAGAGAGAGACACAGACCTCCTGTAGACCAGGCGAGGTAGTTGACATCTCATAGTCACTGTGATGATGATGTTGAGAGACACAGACCTCCTGTATACCAGGCGAGGTAGTTAACATCTCATAGTCACTGTGATGACGATGATGATGTTGAGAGACACAGACCTTCTGTGTACCGGGCGAGGTAGTTAACATCTCATAGTCACCGTGATGATGATGTTAGAGAGAGAAGCAGACTCCACATAGACATCGCCATGGTCCGGGATCGAACCCACGCCCTCCTGCGTGCCAGGCGAGGGAGTTAACATCTCAGTCACCGTGGTGATGATGATGATGAGAGACACAGACCTCCTGTGTACCAGGCGAGGGAGTTAACATCTCAGTCACCGTGGTGATGATGATGAGAGAGACACAGACCTCCTGTAGACCAGGCGAGGTAGTTAACATCTCATAGTCACCGTGGTGATGATGAGAGACACAGACCTCCTGTATACCAGGCGAGGTAGTTAACATCTCATAGTCACCGTGATGATGAGAGACACAGACCTCCTGTAGACCAGGCGAGGTAGTTAACATCTCATAGCCACCGTGGTGATGATGAGAGAGAGAGACACAGACCTCCTGTAGACCAGGCGAGGTAGTTAACATCTCATAGTCACTGTGATGATGATGATGATGAGAGAGAGACACAGACCTCCTGTAGACCAGGCGAGGTAGCTAACATCTCATAGTCACCGTGGTGATGATGAGAGACACAGACCTCCTGTAGACCAGGCGAGGTAGTTAACATCTCATAGTCACTGTGATGATGATGATGATGAGAGAGAGACACAGACCTTCTGTGTACCGGGCGAGGTAGTTAACATCTCATAGTCACCGTGATGATGATGTTAGAGAGAGAAGCAGACTCCACATAGACATCGCCATGGTCCGGGATCGAACCCACGCCCTCCTGCGTGCCAGGCGAGGGAGTTAACATCTCAGTCACCGTGGTGATGATGATGATGAGAGACACAGACCTCCTGTGTACCAGGCGAGGGAGTTAACATCTCAGTCACCGTGGTGATGATGATGAGAGAGACACAGACCTCCTGTAGACCAGGCGAGGTAGTTAACATCTCATAGTCACCGTGGTGATGATGAGAGACACAGACCTCCTGTATACCAGGCGAGGTAGTTAACATCTCATAGTCACCGTGATGATGAGAGACACAGACCTCCTGTAGACCAGGCGAGGTAGTTAACATCTCATAGCCACCGTGGTGATGATGAGAGAGAGAGACACAGACCTCCTGTAGACCAGGCGAGGTAGTTAACATCTCATAGTCACTGTGATGATGATGATGATGATGAGAGAGAGACACAGACCTCCTGTAGACCAGGCGAGGTAGCTAACATCTCATAGTCACCGTGGTGATGATGAGAGACACAGACCTCCTGTAGACCAGGCGAGGTAGTTAACATCTCATAGTCACTGTGATGATGATGATGATGAGAGAGAGACACAGACCTTCTGTGTACCGGGCGAGGTAGTTAACATCTCATAGTCACCGTGATGATGATGTTAGAGAGAGAAGCAGACTCCACATAGACATCGCCATGGTCCGGGATCGAACCCACGCCCTCCTGCGTGCCAGGCGAGGGAGTTAACATCTCAGTCACCGTGGTGATGATGATGATGAGAGACACAGACCTCCTGTGTACCAGGCGAGGGAGTTAACATCTCAGTCACCGTGGTGATGATGATGAGAGAGACACAGACCTCCTGTAGACCAGGCGAGGTAGTTAACATCTCATAGTCACCGTGGTGATGATGAGAGACACAGACCTCCTGTATACCAGGCGAGGTAGTTAACATCTCATAGTCACCGTGATGATGAGAGACACAGACCTCCTGTAGACCAGGCGAGGTAGTTAACATCTCATAGCCACCGTGGTGATGATGAGAGAGAGAGACACAGACCTCCTGTAGACCAGGCGAGGTAGTTAACATCTCATAGTCACTGTGATGATGATGATGATGAGAGAGAGACACAGACCTCCTGTAGACCAGGCGAGGTAGCTAACATCTCATAGTCACCGTGGTGATGATGAGAGACACAGACCTCCTGTAGACCAGGCGAGGTAGTTAACATCTCATAGCCACCGTGGTGATGATGAGAGACACAGACCTCCTGCGTGCCAGGCGAGGGAGTTAACGTCTCGGCATCTGAGACTCGACCAGAGTGTTGCATTCACTGCAGCAGCAGCAGCTTCAAACGAGGAAACGCCTCCCCCTTCACAATCACAGTGACTCGTCACCCACCAACTGTGTGTGCGTGTGTGCGTCTGTTTGTGTCTGTGTGTGTATGTGTCTGTGAGTGTGCGCGTGTGTGTGCGTGCGTGTGTCTGTGTGTGTGTGCGTGTGTATGTGTGTGTGTGTATATGTGTGTGTGTGTGTGCGTGTGCGTGTATGTGTGAGTGTATGTGAGTGTGTGTGTGTACGTGTGTGAGTGTGCGTGTGTGTATATGTGTGTGTACGTGTGTGAGTGTGCGTGTGTGTGTCTGTGTGTGTGTGTGTATGTCAGTGTGTGAGCATGTGTATGTGTGTGCGTGAGCGTGAGTGTGAGTGTATGTGTGTGTGCGTGTGTGTCTGAGTGTGTGCGTGTGTGTGTGTAAGTGTGTGTGTGTGTGAGTGTGTGTGTGCGTATGTGTGTGTGCGTATGTGTGTGTGTGTATGTGTGTGAGTGTGTGTCTGTGTGAGTGTGTGTTTGTGAGTGTGTGTGTGAGTGTGTGTGAGTGTGTGTGTGAGTGTGTATGTGAGTGTGTGAGCAGTAGTGTAGTGGTGAGTGTGTGAGTGTGTATGTGAGTGTGTGAGCAGTAGTGTAGTGGTGAGTGTGTGAGTGTGTATGTGAGTGTGTGTATGTGTGTGAGTGTGTATGTGAGTGTGTGAGCAGTAGTGTAGTGGCGAGTGTGTGAGTGTGTGAGCAGTAGTGTAGTGGTGAGTGCGTATGTGAGTGTGTGTATGTGAGTGTGTGTATGTGTGTGAGTGTGTATGTGAGTGTGTGAGTGTGTGTGAGTGTGTATGTGAGTGTGTGTATGTGTGTGAGTGTGTATGTGAGTGTGTGTTTGTGAGTGTGTGTGAGTGTGTGTGTGAGTGTGTATGTGAGTGTGTGAGCAGTAGTGTAGTGGTGAGTGCTACGCTGCGCTATGAACCCGGCCACCCAAGTTCAATTCCAGCTCGCGGCCAACCACAGTGACAGCGATTCTCTGAACCGGTCCTGGGCCTCCCCTAGGTCCACTCGGCCGCAAAAGAGTCGCCGGTGTAGCGCAGTGATCATCGCTGGCGCTGGGGAGAGACAAAGGCGGCCGGGCGTGGTGGTGCTGGCCACCCACCCCCTCTGTGTGTCCCGTGGTGCCGCTCGCCTTCACAGGCGCCGCTTGCTCTCAGCACTTGCCCCTGCAGTCTGTCAAGGCTACACGGGGGATCTTTGTCTTTGTCTCCCACCACCACCACCACAGGCCGCAAATACTGAGGAGTGGCCTCGGTGGGAGGAGAACGCCGGGGTGGAGTGCAGCCCGGAGCGGATCGAGAGGAGGAGGAGGAGGAGAGGAAGGGGACATGGGGGACATGGGGGGACAGGAAGGGGTAGTGAGGGGTAGTGAGGGGACAGGGAGGGACATGGGGGGACAGTGAGGGGTAGTGAGGGGTAGTGAGGGGTAGTGAGGGGACAGGGAGGGACAGGGAGGGACAGGGAGGGGACGGGAGAGAGGAGAGGGGAAATCCCTTCGGCTCATCGAGCTACGTGTGGTCACGTGTTCGCCGTTCATCCCGCGGACGTCACAGGCGGTGGTGGTGGTGGGGGCTCCGTTTGTGTCTACACGTCTGATTGTATACACACACTGATAGACACACACTGATAGACACGCACTGATAGACACACACTGATAGACACGCACTGATAGACACACACTGATAGACACGCACTGATAGACACACACTGATAGACACGCACTGATAGACACACACTGATAGACACGCACTGATAGACACGCACTGATAGACACACACTGATAGACACGCACTGATAGACACGCACTGATAGACACGCACTGATAGACACACACTGATAGACACACACTGATAGACACACACTGCTAGACACGCACTGATAGACACACACTGATAGACACACACTGATAGACACACACTGCTAGACACGCACTGATAGACACACACTGATAGACACTGATAGACACGCACTGATAGACACGTACTGCTAGACACGCACTGATAGACACACACGTGGTAGTAGGGGTGGCAGTGATATCCCGTTATGGGCTGTACCAATGACCACACAAACTGTGGTGAGGGGGGTGTTAGTGATATACGTGTGTGGAATGCACCACTAGCCACAACCACAGGGGGTAGTAGGGGGTAGGTTTTGTTTTGATATCACTGCGTGTGGGCTGTACCAATAGCCACAACCACGGGGGGGGGAGGGAGTGGTATTGATATCATTGGGCTGTACCACTAGCCACATAACCACGGGGGGGGGGGTAGGAGTGTTCGTGAAATCCACGTGTTTGGACTGTACCACCAGCCACACAATCGTGGGGGGGGGGGTGGTTTGATATCCATATCTGGGCTGTACCAATAACCACACGAACCGTGGGTGTGTGTGGTGGTGGTTGGGGGAGTTTCGTGCTATCTGTGTGTGGGCTGTACCACTCGCCACAAATACACGGGGGGGGGAGGGGTTAGGGCCGTACTAATCGCGGGACCATACGAGGTGGGGGTGGGCACGGAGAGAACCATTCGGTGCTGAACGTGTGGGGGGGTTTTGGTGGGTCGTGGATTTTGCTGGGTTCGTGGTGGTGGTGGGCACGCCGAGTTAGTTGCTGCGGGTTTTAGTGGCTTAGTCGCTCGCGCTGTCTCTCTCTCGCTGTCTCCGCTCTGTCTGTGTCTCTCTGTCTCTCTGTCTCGATCGTGTGCGCACCGGACACTAATAATTTTGTAATGCGTGGACGTATCAATTTTTTTAGAGCTTCGTGTGATGATGATAATAATAATTCTACCCTGCCGAGGGTGGCTGGGTGGTGGGTTGGGGTTTGGTTTGTCTCTCTGTCTGTCTCCCTGTCTGTGTGTGTCTCTGTGTCTCTATCTGTGTGTGTGTCTGTCTCCCTGTCTGTGTCTCTATCTGTGTGTGTGTCTGTCTCCCTGTCTGTGTCTCTGTCTGTGTGTCTGTGTCTCTGTCTGTGTCTGTCTCTATTTGTGTGTGTCTGTCTCTCTCTGTCTCTCTGTGTCTGTCTCTCTCTGTCTCTCTGTGTCTCTGTGTGTCTGTGTCTCTGTGTGTGTGTCTCTCTCTGTCTCTCTGTCTGTGTCTCTGTCTCTCTGTGTGTCTGTGTCTCTGTCTGTGTCTCTCTGTCTCTCTGTGTGTCTGTGTCTCTGTCTGTCTGTGTCTCTGTCTGTGTGCGTCTCTCTCTGTCTCTCTGTCTGTGTCTCTCTGTGTCTCTCTGTGTGTGTCTGTGTCTCTGTCTGTGTGCCTGTCTGTGTGTCTGTGTCTCTCTCTGTCTCTGTGTCTGTCTGTGTGTCTGTGTGTGTCTGTGTCTCTCTGTTTCTGTCTGTGTCTCTGTCTCTCTGTCTGTCTCTCTGTTTCTGTGTCTCTGTCTGTGTCTGTCTGTGTGGGGGAGAGGTGGCAGATTCTTTTCGGATGATTGTTTTCTATCAATATATAAACACAACGATAACGGTTTAAGATAAAAAAATGGTTGTTTTTCGACCGCCAAACTGAGCGTGGTGGTGGTGGTGGTGGTCACATCTCTTGACGGGTCCGCTGTAGATCTGTAGACTCCAGTTCCCCTGCACAAGACGAGGGAGTAAACCGTAGGGGTTGACAGCTCTATCCGTCTCTCTCTCACACTCTCCACTCTCTCACTCTCACCCACTCACTCTCACCCACCCACTCACTCACTCTCCACTCACTCACTCACTCTCACCCACTCACTCTCACCCACTCACTCTCCAGTCTCTCACTCTCCACTCTCACCCACTCACTCTCACCCACTCACTCTCACCCACCCACTCACTCTCATCCACCCACTCTCACTCACTCTCTCTCACCCACCCATTCACTCTCACCCACCCACTCACTCTCACCCACTCACTCTCACCCACTCACTCACTCTCACCCACTCTCTCTCACTCTCACCCACCCACTCACTCTCACTCATTCTCCACTCTCCAACCACTCTCCCACTCACTCTCACCCACCCACTCACTCTCACCCACTCACTCTCACCCACTCTCTCTCACTCTCACCCACCCACTCACTCACTCATTCTCCACTCTCCAACCACTCTCCCACTCACTCTCACCCACTCACTCAACTCTCACCCTCTCACCCACCCACTCACTCTCACCCACTCACTCTCACCCACTCACTCTCACCCACTCCACCCCCTCACCCACGTCACTCACTCTCACCCCTCTCACCCCATCTCACCCACTCACTCTCTCTCACCCCTCCTCTACCCACTCTCTCACCCACCCTCTCTCTCTCTCACCCACCCACTCTCACTCTCTCACTCTCACCCACTCACTCACCACTCTCTCACCCACCCACTCACTCCCACCCACTCTCCCACCCACTCTCTCACCCAACTCCACCCACTCCACTCTCACCCACTCACTCTCACCCTCTCACTCACCCACTCTCTCCCACCCACTCTCACCCACCCACCCACTCTCACCCACTCTCACCCACCCACTCTCTCCCACTCACTCTCACCCACTCTCACCCACTCACTCCCACCCACTCACTCTCACCCACTCACTCTCACCCCTCACTCTCACCCACCCACTCTCACCCACTCACTCACTCTCACCCACTCACTCACTCTCACCCTCTCACTCACCCACTCTCTCACCCACCCACTCTCTCACCCACCCACTCTCACTCTCTCACTCTCACCCACTCACTCACCCACTCTCTCACCCACCCACTCACTCCCACCACTCTCACCCACCCACTCTCACCCACCCACTCTCACCCACTCACTCTCACCCACTCACTCTCACCCTCTCACTCACCCACTCTCTCCCACCCACTCTCACCCACCCACCCACTCTCACCCACCCACTCTCACCCACTCACTCTCACCCACCCACTCTCTCCCACTCACTCTCACCCACCCACTCACTCTCACCCACCCACTCTCACCCACTCACTCCCACTCACTCACTCTCACACTCACTCCCACTCACTCACTCTCACCCTCTCACTCACCCACTCTCTCACCCACCCACTCTCTCACCCACCCATTCTCACCCACCCACTCACTCTCACCCACCCACTCTCACCCACTCACTCACCCACTCTCTCACCCACCCACTCACTCTCACCCTCTCACTCACCCACTCTCACTCACCCACTCACTCTCACCCACCCACTCTCACCCACTCACTCTCACCCACTCTCACCCACCCACTCTCACCCACTCACTCTCACCCACCCACTCTCACCCACTCACTCTCACCCACCCACTCTCACCCACTCACTCTCACCCTCTCACTCACCCACTCTCACTCACCCACTCACTCTCACCCACCCACTCTCACCCACTCACTCTCACCCACTCTCACCCACTCACTCTCACCCACCCACGCTCACCCACTCACTCTCACCCACTCTCTCCCACCCACTCTCACCCACCCACTCTCACCCACTCACTCTCACCCACCCTCACCCACCCACTCTCACCCACCCACTCTCACCCACCCACTCTCACCCACCCACTCTCACCCACCCACTCTCACCCACCCACTCTCCACTCTCTCTCCCACTCTCCACTCTCCACAGCTGTCAATCCCTTGTCAGTGCCCCCCTTGTCACAGACCAAGTCCGATCTGATTGGTTACCCCGTGACGCGGTCTGCGGCATGCACGCCCCCCCCCCCCCCAGGCGAGATGGATATCAATCACCACCATCACCATCAATCACCATCAATCACCACCATCAATTACCACCATCAATTACCACCAATCACCACCATCAGCACCATCAATCACCATCATCCATCACCACCATCAATTACCACCATCAATTACCACCATCAATCACCATCAATTAGCGCCATCAATCACCACCATCAATCACCACCATCAATCACCACCATCATCAATCACCATCACCACCATCATCAATCATCAATCACCACCATCATCAATCACCACCATCAATTACCACCACCATCACCACCATCGATTACCACCACCATCAATCACCACCAATCACCACCATCAGCACCATCAATCACCATCACCACCATCACCACCATCAATTACCATCACCACCATCCACCACCACCATCACCACCATCGGCACCATCACCACCATCGGCACCATCACCACCACCGTCACCATCACCACCATCATCACCATCACCACCATCACCACCACCGTCATCACCACCACCATCAACCAGCACCATCACCACCAGCACCACCACCATCAACCACCACCACCATCACCACCACCCCCCCGCCATTCTGTGCACGTCAGGACGCTGCTGTCTGCGTCTAAACAATCTGGGGGGGACGTGGCCCGCTAGGCGAGGTGGTGCCTCCACTCCACTCACCACTCACTCACCACTCACTCACTCACCACACTCTCCACTCTCACCACACTCTCCACTCACTCCCCTCACTCCACTCCCCTCACTCCACTCCCCTCACCCCCCTCACTCCACTCTCCACTCTCTCTCCCCCCTCTCCCTCACTCCCCACTCCACTCACTGCCGACTCCCCTCCCCACTCCCCTCCCTACTCCCCTACACCACCAACCCCCATTGGCCGGCATGGTGAAGTATGGTCGATCCAGAGAGAGCTCGAGAGAGAGAGAGAGAGGTGGGAGCGTTGGCTGGGATGCATTTGGTGGGTTTTGGTGATTGATGCTTTTTTTAATAATAATGATTACAATAATCACAGTTTCTCAAAAGTCAAATTCCAAAATAAACCGTTGTTTCTGTCGCCTCGATGAGACAAGTATTTATTGTTGTGCTTGTGAGTGGTGGTGTGGTTGTGGTGATGGGCAAAACAACCCCCGACCTCCTCGTGGTGCTGGACGGTAACTCTGTGGTGAGCAATGCCATGGGGGTGGGAGGGCAAATGTAGAGTGGCCATTCCCCTTGATGGCGTTTGTAGCAGCCAAAGGGGGCTCTGGTAACCCCTTCCATTAATTTGCACGAAAACCACGAAAAACTATCTGGCTAAGCTTGTGCCGGAGGCCCCGGGGGGGACAGGCGTCTGTGACGTCTCCCGGCCTAACCCCAATTGGCGGAGCCAGGAGGCTGAATCTCTACCCTCGGGGCTCCTCCAGAAACGTCGCAAAGCCACTGCGGGTGGCCTCAACGTGGAATGTTCGAACGCTCGCCGCGGAGGAGAGGCTGCCCACTCCTCTGTCGGGAGCTGGACCGGTACCGCCTGGATCATCGCCTTGCCAGGCACGCTGAGGAGAGGCTTGAGGAGCCCCAAGGTGGTGTCAGGAAAGTGAGGTCCTGCACAGATGCCATATTTTCTGTCCGTCTGCTACAGCAGAGGTGTAGGGAATTCCAACAACACCTACATCTCTGTTTTATTGACCTGGTCAAGGCCTATGATACCATCAGTAGGTCTGGGCTCTGGATTGTTATTGGTGCTTTCAGAGTCCCTGACTCTGCTCATTAAGGACCTTCATGATGGTGAGCGGTCCCGGGTAAAACTACGTGGCTGGGAGTCAGAGCGATTCCCTGTACAGCTTGGGGTGCGACAGGGATGTCCTCTGGCTCCCACATTATTTAACATCTATTTCGACCACGTAGTTCGTGAAGCCTTCGATGGCGGTACCGGAGGAATTTCCATCTGATCAATGCCCAGGTGCGGTCTGATCAATGCCTGGGTGCGGTCAAGGGATGGCTCCCTATTGCTCAACCACGTTATGTATGCCGATGATCTGGTAATTGCTGCTCACACAGAGGAGGAGTTGGAGGCGCTGCTGCTGAGACTGGAGCTTGCCACTAAGAGGTGGGGCCTTACCATCAGCCCCACCAAAACTAAGCACTTGCCTGGGTATTTTGTACCATCGGACACTCCACCCCCACAACTCCCAATTGGTGATGGGGCAGTTGTGGAGAGAGTGGAGAGCTTCCCATACCTGGGCAGTGTGCTTATGACCAGCTCCAGTTTAACAGCAGAGGTCTCACTCCGAGTCAGTCGAGCGGCAATATATTTTCATCGGTTGCGTAATGCTGTGTGGAAGCTACCTGGTCTGTCGCTCCGCACGAAGCTTCGGGTCTTCTCGGCCACGGTCATTCCCTTCCTTCTCTACGCTTGCGAAACGTGGACCCCCCTAATGGAACATCTTCACCGGTTAGAAACATTTAGGCTGGCCTGCCTACGATCCATCCTGGGTTTAACCAGGCTGGATTGTGTGAGGAGCTCACACATCCTTGAAAGATCTGGACAAAGTCCCATCGGTGAGCTCCTCCGGCAGGCAAGGTTGCGTTGGCTGGGCCATGTAGCCCGCATGCCCAGCCACCGCATGCCTAAACAGCTTTTGTTCGGCCGTATAGAGGGGGCTAAACGGGCGTGGCACGGGCTAGAGAAGAGATGGAGTGACGTGGTACAGGAGGACGTGGAGCTGAGTGGACTTGCCGATGACCGGTACCAGCGGTGTCAAGATCGGCCTCTGTGGAGGAGGCTCGTGAAGGATGCTACTGGGCAGTTGGAGGTAGTCGCCCTCCAACAACAACGGAGGGCGGAGGAGCGACGCTCACAACAACGAGCGGAGCGCCGGGTGGCTAAAGCACAGCAGGTTGGCACAGTAGGGGGCACAGGTGGTGCATCAGCCAGTCATCTCAGTCATCTCAATCGACCCGTGGCACCTGCTGGGTCTGCCCCGTGACCTCCTGCCAGCGGGTGTTCGACACTTCACGTGGCCTCAGGGTGCACATAGCCTGGCACAAGCGTCGTGGTGACGTCACCGCCACTTAGTGGCGAATGGCGGTTGTTGTTGTTGTTGTGTGAGTCTGTGTGGAGCGGTGGGTGTAGTGGTTAGCGCTGTGAACCCGGCCACCTGAGTGACGATTACCTGGCCCGGTCCCGGGACTCCCCTTGGGGCCGTCCATAAATGACGTCACGCACCTGGGGGGGTGGGGGGGGGGTGTCCGACATTCGTGACGATGTGTGACGAGGGGGGTTTGAGAAATGTGACGTCACGTAAAAATGTGCAACTTTAAAGAGATTTAGAATTGTTATAAGACCACTCCTGCAGCATCAGAGTGTGCAGCGCCCCGTTAAATACGCACTACAATGACAACAGTTTAAAGCGATTTGAGGCGTGTTTTAATTTCAACATGTAAACATGTTTTATTTTTCTTGGGTGGGAGGGGGGGGGGCAGAGCTTTGTGACGTCATAGTTGAGGGGGGGTCTGACTTTTTGTGACGCCATGTGACGAGGGGGGAGGTCAAAAGTCGCGTGACGTCATTCATGTACGGCCCCTTGGTCGACGCAGCCTCAAATAATTACCTGGTGCGGTGTAAAAACATCGCCACTGGGGAGACAAAGGCGGCCTGTAGCCCAGGCGAGGTAGTTAACATCTTATAGTCACCGTGATGATGAGAGACACAGACCTCCTGTAGATCAGGTGAGGTAGTTAACATCTCATAGTCACCGTGATGATGATGATGAGAGAGACACAGACCTCCTGTATACCAGGCGAGGTAGTTAACATCTCATAGTCACCGTGATGATGATGATGAGAGAGACACAGACCTCCTGTATACCAGGCGAGGTAGTTAACATCTCATAGCCACCGTGATGATGATGATGAGAGACACAGACCTCCTGTCGACAGCAGCAGCAGGCAACGTCAGGGTCGGAGTTGAATCTACTGTACATCGGATTCCTCCTGCAGTATAAATATTCTGATTCCTTTGGTCGTTTACCCGTGGCAAGATGGCCATTTACCCTTGACAAGATGGCCGTTTACCCTTGACAAGATGGCCGTTTACCCGTGACAAGATGGCCGTTTAGCCGTAGCAAGATGGTCGTTTACCCGTAGAAAGATGGCCGTTTACCCGTGACAAGATGTTCATTTACCCGTAGCAAGATGGCCGTTTACCCGTGATAAGATGGTCGTTTACCCGTAGTAAGATGGCCGTTTACCCGCAGCAAGATGACCGATAACCCGTGACAAGGTGACCGTTTACCCTTGTCAAGATGGTCGTTTCCTCCTAGCCAAATGGCCGTTTACCCGTAGCAAGATGGCCTTTTACCCTTGTTAAGATGGTCGTTTCCCCTGAGCAAAATGGCCGTTTACCCTGGACAAGATGGTCGTTTACCCGTAGCAAGATGGCCGTTTACCCGTGACAAGATGTTCATTTACCCGTAGCAAGATGGTCGTTTACCCGTTGCAAGATGGCCATTTACCCGTGACAAGATGACCGTTTACCCTTGTCAAGATGGTCGTTTCCCCTGAGCAAAATGGCCGCTTACCCGTGACAAAGATGGTTGTTTACCCGTAGTAAGATGGCCGTTCCCCCTTGACAAGATGTTCATTTACCCGTAGCAAGATGACAGTTTACCCGTGACAAGATGGCCTTTTACCCTTGACAAGATAATCGTTTACCCGTAGCAAGATGGCCGTTTACCCGTGACAAGATGGCCGTTTACCCGTAGCAAGATGGTCGTCTACCCTTGACAAGATCGTCGTTTACCCGTGACAAGATGGCCGTTTACCCTTGTCAAGATGGTCGTTTACCCGTGACAAGATGGCCGTTTACCCTTGACAAGATGGCCGTTTACCCTTGACAAGATCGTCGTTTACCCGTGACAAGATGGCCGTTTACCCTTGTCAAGATGGTCGTTTACCCGTGACAAGATGGCCGTTTACCCTTGACAAGATGGCCGTTTACCCTTGACAAGATCGTCGTTTACCCGTGACAAGATGGCCGTTTACCCTTGTCAAGATGGTCGTGTACTCGTAGCAAGATGACCGTTTACCCGTGACAAGTTGGCCGTTCACCCTTGACAAAAGGGCCTTTTACCCGTAGCAAGATGGCCGTTTACCCGTGACAAGATGTTCATTTACCCGTAGCAAGATAACCGTTCACCCGTGACAAGATGGCCGTTTACCCGTGACAAGATGTTCATTTACCCGTAGCAAGATGACCGTTTACCCGTGACAAGAAGGTCGTTTACCCGTGACAAGATGGCCGTTTTGCCATAGCAAGAAGACCGTTTACCCGTGACAAGTTGACCGTTTACCCTTGTCAAGATGGTCGTTTTCCCGTAGCAAAATGGCCGTTTACCCGAAGCAAGATTGCCGTTTACCCGTAGTAAGATGGCCGTTTACCCGCAGCAAGATGACCGTTAACCCGTGACAAGGTGACCGTTTACCCTTGTCAAGATGGTCGTTTCCTCCTAGCAAAATGGCCGTATACCCGTAGCAAGATGGCCGTTTACCCTTGTCAAGATGGTCGTTTCCCCTTAGCAATATGGCCGTTTACCCTTGTCAAGATGCTCGTGTACTCGTAGCAAGATGACCGTTTACCCGTGACAAGATGGCCGTTTACCCGTGACAAGATGTTCATTTACCCGTAGCAAGATGGCCGTTTTCCCGTGACAAGATGTTCATTTACCCGTAGCAAGATGACCGTTTACCCGTGACAAGATGGTCGTTTACCCGTGACAAGATGGCCGTTTACCCGTGACAAGATGGCCGTTTACCCTTGACAAGATGACCGTTTACCCGTGAAAAGATGGACGTTTACCCGCAACAAGATGTTCATTTACCCGTAGCAAGATGACCGTTTACCCGTGAAAAGATGGCGTTTACCCGTAGCAAGATGGCCGTTTACCCTTGACAAGATGGTCGTTTACCCGTAGAAAGATGGCCGTTTACCCGTAACAAGATGTTCATTTACCCGTAGCAAGATGGCCGTTTACCCGTGACAAGATGGCCGTTTACCCATGACAAGATGGCCGTTTACCCATGACAAGATGGCCGATTACCCGTAGTAAGATGGCCGTTTATCCGCAGCAAGATGACCGTTAACCCGTGACAAGGTGACCGTTTACCCTTGTCAAGATGGTTGTTTCCTCCTAGCCAAATGGCCGTTTACCCGTAGCAAGATGGCCTTTTTCCCTTGTTAAGATGGTCGTTTCCCCCGAGCAAAATGGCCGTTTACTCTGGACAAGATGGTCGTTTACCCGTAGCAAGATGGCCGTTTACCCGTGACAAGATGTTCATTTACCCGTAGCAAGATGGCCGTTTACCCTTAGCAAGATGGTCGTTTCCCCGTAGCAAAATGGCCGTTTACCTGTAGCAAGATGGCCTTCTACCCTTATAAAGATGGTCGTTTCCCCTGAGCAAAATGGCCGCTTATCCTTGACAAAGATGGTTGTTTACCCGTAGTAAGATGGCCGTTCACCCGTGACAAGATGTTCATTTACCCGTAGCAAGATGACCGTTTACACGTGACAAGATGGCCGTTTACCCTTGACAAGATAGTCGTTTACCCGTAGCGAGATGGCCGTTTACCCGTGACAAGATGGCCGTTTATCCGAGACAAGATGGCCGTTTACCCGTAGCAAGATGGTCGTCTACCCTTGACAAGATGTTCATTTACCCGCAGCAAGATGACCGTTTACCCTTGTCAAGATGGTCGTTTCCGGGTAGTAAAATGGCCGTTTACCCGTAGCAAGATGGCCATTTACCCTTGTCAAGATGATCGTTTCCCCTTATAAGAATGGCCGTTTACCCTTGACAAGATGATGGTCGTTTACCCGTAGCAAGATGGCCGTTTACCAGTGACAAGATGTTCATTTACCTGTAGCAAGATGACCGTTTACCCGTGACAAGATGGCCGTTTACCCCTGACAAGATGGTCGTTTACCCGTAGCAAGATTGCCATTTACCCGTAGTAAGATGGCCGTTTACCCATGACAAGATGGCCGTTTACCCGCAGCAAGATGACCGTTAACCCGTGACAAGATGACCGTTTACCCTTGTCAAGATGGTCGTTTACCCGTAGCAAGATGACCGTTAACCCGTGACAAGATGGCCGTTTACCCTTGACAAGATGGCCGTTTACTCTTGACAAAATCGTCGTTTTACCCGTGACAAGATGGTCGTTTACCCGTAGCAAGATGAGGGCTGACCAATCCTCAGCGAATATTGCAGGGCCGCGTGGTCGGTTCGGACTGTAAACCGCCTACCATACAAGTAGGGCCTATACAATCGAACAAAAAAAAACTATGGCCAAAAGCTCCCTCCGAGTCACGCAGTATCGCCGTTCCGTCGGAGACAGAACCGGACTGCCGTAGGCTACCACCCTCTCCACCCCGTCGACCACCTGGGCCAGGACTGCCCCAATGCCCGTGTCGCTGGCATCGGTGTCAAGCCGAAAGGGCTTCGAGAAACCGGGGTACCCCAAGGGCGGAGCGTCCGCCAAGGCCGTGCGAAGCGTCGCAACAGCGGCCTCCTCCTCCTCCTCCTCCTCCGCGCCCCAGCAAAACCTTTGGCCTTTGGCGGAGAGGCCGGTGCAGCGGCTTTGCAATCGTCGCCGCAAAATCGCGGACAAACCGGCGATAGCACGATGCGAAGTCGACGAAGCTACGCACCTCCGCGACGGATGCGGGAGTCGGCCACGTCTCGGACACAAGCAGGTTTCTCCGGGTCCGCGGCGACACCTGACGCACTAACGATGTGTCCCAAATAACGTCACCGATGGTTGTAGCAAGTGGCATTTCTGGGGTTTAAATTTCAAGCCCGCGGCGCGCACTTTGACGAACGCAGCCTCGAGGCGTTGCAAGTGCTCGTCAAACGTACGCCCAAAAACAACGTCGTCGTCCAAGTGGATTAAACAAGACTCCCACTGCAGCCCCGCCGAGACCATCTCCATGAGACGCTGGAAGGTGGCTGGGGCCGAATGAAGACCCATAGGAAGCCGATTGAACTCGAACAGCCCCTGGGGCGTGCGGAACGCTGTCTTGGGTCTAGAGGCTTCGTCCAGCGGCAATTGCCAGAAGCCGGAGAGCAAATCTAGAGTCGAAAAGAACCGCGCGCCCGAGAGGGCGTCCAGGGAATCGTCCGTGCGAGGCAATGGATATGCGTCAGCCACCGAGATCTTGTTCAATTTACGGAAATCGACGCAGAACCGGAGACTCCCGTCCCGTTTCTTGACTAGCACAATGGGGGCACCACCAGGGGCTAGTGGAAGGGGAGACGATGTCCGCCGGCAACATTTCGTCGACAGCCGAGCGGACATGCTCCTTTTCCGCGGGGCTAAAGCGGTGGGAATTAAGCCGAATAGGGGCTGAGTCGCCCGTATCTACGTGGTGTTCCAAAAGAGTAGTGCGACCCAGATCAGACTTACTTTGGCTAAACACGTCGGTGAACCTCTCGATGAGTTCGCGGAGTTGCCGACTCTTCCCGGTGGACAACGAGGCGTCCTCGTCGCACAACGTGGCGACCCACGATGCGTCGGAGTCCCCCGTGCGCATCACGCCCGCCACGACTCCTCCATCCGGGGCAGCGCTCTCGGGTGGGGGAGCCGGGGTCGCGTGCGCTAGGACGGCACCGGCCGGGATCACGATCGGCGTGGACCCCGAATTGAGGACCTGTAGAAAAAGGTCCTGGCCCCCCGACACGGCCGGCAAGGCGCCCGCCAATCCCATCGTCCTTGAAAAGTAACTCGACGGGGACAGGAGGATGCCTGTCTCCGTGGAGCCCCCTTCGAGCGGTCTGCACAACCTAAGGGGTAGCAGCAAGATTTGTGACGCCCTATTCAAGGCCCGCACACTGGCAACCAAGGCAGACAGGACGGTAGGCGATTGTAGGAATTGCAGCCGCCTCCCTGACGGCAATTCCACACAGCCCTGGTCAACGAGGATTCGAACGGGCATTCTAGACAAAAAGTCGGTCCCCAAGAGGCATGGAACTGCCAAGGTCTTGGAGACCAAAATAGGCCCGGCCAACTCAATCTCGTCCACCCGAACCGACGCTATAACGTGGCCCAATGTGCCCAAACTGCTGCCGTTCGCGGCGACACAAAGCCCCACGAACCGGCCCTAACGGACCGACGCTGCGGGGTAGGAGCTTGAAAAACGGCCTCTGAAATAATGGTGGCAGACGCCCCCCGCATCCACTAAGAGGCGAACTCGCACCCCCTGCACGCAACCCGCCAACGCTGAGGAGCCGGCAGCTGCCGCCACCATCCGATGCGCCAGCGCGTTCCAGTGGCGGGTCAGCCAGGGCCATCCAGTGGGTGACAATGGTGGTGCACCCGACCCCTCGAGGACAACCCCCTGACGACGGGCCCTACACCCCCGCTAGACGCACGAGGCGAGGGGGGCGGCCGCGCGGGCGATGCGTCGCGACTCGCCCGGGGCCCTGGGCTCGATGCCGATGAGGGTCCGGGAGGAGTTGGAGCCCCCTTGCTGAAGGCCCCCGGGGCATTCCTACACCCCGGCTCAATGTGGCCCCGCTGACCACAGCGGAAGCAGGTCACCGTGGCGGTGTCCCGCGGGGCGGGAAGGTCCCGGCTGCCCCCGCCGCTCCGGACGGCGACCACCCGCCCGCCTCCCGCGACGACCGGGCATCGCCAGGGCCGCCTCTCAGGGTGTCCACACCCTGAGAGGCGGCCGCCTCTTCTGGCGCGGGGATCCCCGCGCACGCCGCCATCCGGGGCTGTTGGCGGAGGGAGAGGTGCGCCTGGATGTTTTCGGCTCACCGCCAACGACGTGATCCGGCGATCGCTAGTTATGGACAAAGCGATCCCCAGCTCACGTGCCAGGTCGAGTAGCCGTCCCAGGGCCATCGGGTCCAGCGCCCTGCCCTTCATATCAGCGTATGCGGCCTGTGCCAAGGCCAGGAAAGCCGATGGAGATTCCCCCTCCTCCCGTCGCCGTAGCGAAAACTTCTGGCGTGCCCTGGA
This sequence comes from Petromyzon marinus, assembly GCF_048934315.1. NCBI lineage: Eukaryota > Metazoa > Chordata > Hyperoartia > Petromyzontiformes > Petromyzontidae > Petromyzon > Petromyzon marinus. The sequence continues at coordinate 698,109 of NW_027422624.1, forward strand.
CGGCGGTTCCGAGTACGTCGGCCATCCGGAGGTACGCCGTCGGAAGCGTGGCCTTATCGGCCCGGGGGGGAAGGGAATGGACTTGAGGACCTGCATCGCCTTCTCGTCCAGGTCGGTCGGAAGGGCCCCCGACGCCTCGTCCACGGGCCAGCCGACCGACAAATACGCCGCGTCGAAGCGGTCCTGGAAGGCCAACCAGTCGCCCACTTCCGTGACAAACGGCACGATGTGGGGTAACCGGCGCAGCCCCTGGCCGCGCGGTGCGGCGAGGAGTGGAAGCCCCCCCGGCTCCCGCGGGCCACCCTGCAACCACGGCGTGGCGCGGCCGCGTTGCACGGAAAATCCTGTTTAGCCAGTTATCCAGTTACTTAAGGTGGCAAAATTCGGAAATTAGTCGGTGGTTTGCCTGCTTTAACAAATGCTGCGGGGCTAAACACTTACCCCGACGGCCGATTCGCTGAAAATATTTCCTATCGTGGCAAAATTGACACGTGTTTTATTTATTTTTGTTAAACTGCATATTGCCCGCCCTGGCACGGTACGGACACTAAAAAGCATGGTGAAATGCATGTTGGGATTTTCACTGAGCGACAGAAAGAGCAGCACGCGGAACAGAGAACAAATGCAAGTTCACGCACCTCATTTTGGGCGCCAAGGCCCGCGGCAATGGCCGCCGCTTCCGGCGTCGCAGCGGCAGTGACGTCCGCTTGCGGCTCCCCCACCAACACGGCCGCCGCGGCCGCCACCTCCGGCGGCGGCGCGTGAAAAAAAAAACACGGCGCCAACTTCCAAACTGGCGGGCGGCAAAGCGGCGCTCCCACCCCGGTAAGGGCGGCGGCGAGCTGCTCCATCGAACCCGCAGGAGCAGCTGCGACCGCCCCTCGGCATCGCCGCCCCCGCCCGCCCCGCCGCCGGTGGTGGTGGTGGTGGTGGTGCGCTGGGACCCCCGGCCGCCGACACCACCTGCCCCGCCGAGTCCATCTCCACGGCGACGGACTGCCCCCCCCGGGTCACAGCCGGAGCCTCCCCGACGTCGCCGGTGGATTCTCAGCGCCGCCCGCCAGATTTAGGCATCGCGACGGCAGCCTAACCACTCCTGACACCAGCTGTGAAGGGGGGGGGTTCCCGACGACTCACTCGGAGGCTAAGGTAAGGTAAGGGGGCTTCCGCCAAGGTTTTATTACAAATCTTTAACAACACACACACGGAGGGGGGGGGGGGGTGTGAACAACTCCCCGACACACCTGATGATGACCGTTTGAGTTATGGTCGAAACGTCGTGAGAATTTTTTTATTGTTTTATATATATATTTTGTTATTCTGTTGTTTCTCTTCAACGTGACTTTACCGAAAAAACTAAGAATATGAATTACTGCAGTCACGAAAGCTTTAAATCAAAACTCCCCAGAGGTTAGGGGTCCCGGGCTAGGTCCCGACACAGCCGGCTGCCCCGTGCTGTCTCCTCTGCCCCGGCCGTGGGATCAGCCAACACGGCCGAGCGAGGAGCACAGCCACCTCTAGCCTGGCACTGCGACCTCTCCCCTATCCCTACCCTCTTGCCCCTGGCTCCCCGTAGCACCCTTCTCAGACCCCGACTCTCCAGCTACGACCCCTCTTACGTCACGGGGTCCCCTTTTTAATCCTTGAGGATCCGTGACGTCACTCTGCTGCCCCAAGCGCATGACGTCACGTCATCGCCCTGGACGGCACAAGTGACGCCACTTCCCCATTCTACTCCTCTACACCACCATCACCACCATCACCAACATCACCACCATCACCACGATCACCATCATCATCACCAACACCATCACCACCATCACCATCACCACCATCACCATCACCACCATCATCACCATCACCACCATCACCATCACCACCATCATCACCATCACCACCATCACCATCATCATCACCACCATCACCACAATCATCACCATCACCATCACCAACATCACCATCACCATCACCACCATCACCACCATCATCACCACCATCACCACAATCATCACCATCACCACCATCACCAACATCACCATCACCACCATCACCACCATCACCATCACCACCACCATAATCACCATCATCACCATCACCACCACCACCATCACCACCATCACCATCACCACCATCACCACCATCACCACCATCACCATCATCATCAGCACCATCACCACCATCACCACCATCACCAACACCACCATTGCCACCATCATCACCATCACCAGATAACCACCATCACCATCATCACCACCATCACCATCATCACCACCATCATCACCATCACCACCATCACCATCATCACCATCATCACCATCATCACCATCACCACCATCACCATCACCACAATCATCACCATCACCACCATCACCAACATCACCATCACCACCACCACCATCACCACCATCACCATCACCACCATCACCACCATAATCACCATCATCACCATCACCACCACCATCACCATCACCACCATCACTACCATCATCACCATCATCACCTCCACTATCATCACCATCATCACCATCACCATCATCACCACCATTACCAACATCACCACCATCACCATCACCACCATCATCACCATCACCACCACCATCACCATTACCAATATCACCATCATCACCACCATCACCATCATCACCACCATCACCACCATCACCACCATCACCATCATCATCAGCACCATCACCACCATCACCACCATCACCAACACCACCCTCACCACCAACACCACCACCACCATCACCACCACCACCATCTCCTCCACCACCACCATCACCAACATCACCATCACCATCACCACCATCACCACCATCACCACCATCATCACCACCATCACCACAATCATCACCATCACCACCATCACCAACATCACCATCACCACCATCACCACCATCACCATCACCACCACCATAATCACCATCACCACCACCACCATCACCACCATCACCATCACCACCATCACCACCATCACCACCATCACCATCATCATCAGCACCATCACCACCATCACCACCATCACCAACACCACCATCGCCACCATCATCACCATCACCAGATAACCACCATCACCATCATCACCACCATCACCATCATCACCACCATCATCACCATCACCACCATCACCATCATCACCATCATCACCATCACCACCATCACCATCACCACAATCATCACCATCACCACCATCACCAACATCACCATCACCATCACCACCACCACCACCATCACCACCATCACCATCACCACCATCACCATCACCACCATCATCACCATCACCACCATCACCACCACCATCACCATTACCAATATCACCATCATCACCACCATCACCATCATCACCACCATCACCATCATCACCACCATCACCAACTTCATCACCATCATAACCACCACCACCATCATCACCATCACCACCATCATCACCATCACCACCATCACCAACATCACCACCACCATCATCACCATCACCAACACCATCATCACCACCATCATCACCATCATCACCATCACCACCATCATCACCATCACCACCATCACCACTATCACCACCATCACCATCACCAACATCACCATCACCACCATCATCACCATCACCACCATCACCACCATCATCACCACCATCACCATCATCACCACCATCATCACCACCATTATCACCATCACCACCATCACCATCATCACCACCATCATCACCATCACCACCATCACCATCACCACCATCACCACCATCACCATCACCACCATCACCATCCCCACCATCATCACCATCACCACCATCACCATCATCATCACCACCATCACCACAATCATCACCATCACCACCATCACCAACATCACCATCACCATCACCACCATCACCATCACCACCACCATAATCACCATCATCACCATCACCACCACCACCATCACCACCATCACCATCACCACCATCACCACCATCACCACCATCACCATCATCATCAGCACCATCACCACCATCACCAACACCACCATCGCCACCATCATCACCATCACCAGATAACCACCATCACCATCATCACCACCATCACCATCATCACCACCATCATCACCATCACCACCATCACCATCATCATCACCACCATCATCACCATCACCACCATCACCATCACCACAATCATCACCATCACCACCATCACCAACATCACCATCACCATCACCACCACCACCATCACCACCATCACCACCATAATCACCATCATCACCACCATAATCACCATCATCACCATCACCACCACCATCACCATCACCACCATCACTACCATCATCACCATCATCACCTCCACTATCATCACCATCATCACCATCACCATCATCACCACCATCACCATCATCACCACCATCATCACCATCACCACCATCACCATCACCACCATCACCACCATCACCATCACCACCATCACCATCCCCACCATCATCACCATCACCACCATCACCATCATCATCACCACCATCACCACAATCATCACCATCACCACCATCACCAACATCACCATCACCACCATCACCATCACCACCACCATAATCACCATCATCACCATCACCACCACCACCATCACCACCATCACCATCACCACCATCACCACCATCACCACCATCACCATCATCATCAGCACCATCACCACCATCACCAACACCACCATCGCCACCATCATCACCATCACCAGATAACCACCATCACCATCATCACCATCATCACCATCATCACCACCATCATCACCATCACCACCATCACCATCATCATCACCATCACCACCATCACCATCACCACAATCATCACCATCACCACCATCACCAACATCACCATCACCATCACCACCACCACCATCACCACCATCACCATCACCACCATCACCACCATCACCACCATAATCACCATCATCACCACCATAATCACCATCATCACCATCACCACCACCATCACCATCACCACCATCACTACCATCATCACCATCATCACCTCCACTATCATCACCATCATCACCATCACCATCATCACCACCATTACCAACATCACCACCATCACCATCACCACCATCATCACCATCACCACCATCACCATTACCAATATCACCATCATCACCACCATCACCATCATCACCACCATCACCATCATCACCACCATCACCAACTTCATCACCATCATAACCACCACCACCATCATCACCATCACCACCATCATCACCATCACCACCATCACCAACATCACCACCACCATCACCTTCATCACCATCATCACCATCACCAACACCATCATCACCACCATCATCACCATCACCACCATCATCACCATCACCACCATCACCATCACCACCATCACCACTATCACCACCATCACCATCACCAACATCACCATCACCACCATCATCACCATCACCACCATCATCACCACCATCACCATCATCACCACCATCATCACCACCATCATCACCATCACCACCATCACCATCATCACCACCATCATCACCATCACCACCATCACCACCATCACCATCACCAACATCACCATCACCACCATCATCACCATCACCACCATCACCACCATCATCACCATCACCTTCATCACCATCACCACCATCACCATATCACCATCACCATCATCACCACCATCATCATCATCACTACCAACACCATCACCACCATCACCATCATCATCACCAACATCACCATCACCACCATCATCACCACCACCATCACCACCATCACCACCATCATCACCATCAGCACCATCACCACCATCACCTTCATCACCATCACCACCATCATCCCCATCACCGCCATCACCAACATCACCGCCATCACCAACATCACCACCATCACCAACATCATCACCATCACCACCATCATCATCACCATCACCACCATCACGTTCATCACCATCACCACCATCATCACCATAACCACCATCACCACCATCACCACCATCACCACCATCACCACCATCATCACCATCACCACCATCACCACCATCACCATCATCACCACCATCATCACCATCACCACCATCACCATCATCACCATCATCACCACCATCATCACCATCACCACCATCACCACCATCATCACCATCACCACCATCACCATCACCTTCATCACCATCACCAACATCACCACCACCATCACCATATCACCATCACCACCACCACCATCATCACCACCATCACCATCATCACTACCAACACCATCACCATCATCACCATCACCACCATCACCAACATCACCATCACCACCATCATCACCACCACCACCATCACCACCATCATCACCATCACCACCATCATCCCCATCACCGCCATCACCAACATCACCGCCATCACCAACATCACCACCATCACCAACATCATCACCATCATCACCACCATCACCTTCACCACCATCACCACCATCCCCCTCATCCCTCATCCCCCACCCTCCCACGTGGTTTCCGGTTCCGCCAACAGCGATGGCCGCCGTTGGGATAATGGCGGCAGTCGTTGAAGGCGGCGGAGTTGTTGATGTTGGAGTTGTTGTTGATGTTGGAGTTGTTGGTGGTGGTGGTGGAGTTGCTGGAGAGGAGCCGATGGACGTGGAGGAGGTGGCGGACGACGGCGGCGAGGAGGAGGTGGACAACACAGAGGCGACAGCTGCGTCTGTGTGCGTGAGAAGAACTCTCACGAATCTCCTCCCGGTGAGCAGGGAGGCGATGGAGGAGGAGGAGGAGGGAGGCGATGGAGGAGGAGGAGGCGATGGAGGAGGAGGGAGGCGATGGAGGAGGAGGGAGGCGATGGAGGAGGAGGGAGGCGATGGCCTCCTTCAGGCCACTCGCGGCGACTTCGTTTGTTTCGCTTGGCGCCACCACGGGGGGGCACCGCTAGCGCTGAGCTGCCCTGTGGAGTCTTTAGTGCAGCGAGCGAGCGTGGCTCTCACGTGGACAGTTACAGAGACCCACAGAGACACACAGAGACACAGAGAGACCCACAGAGACTCATAGAGACACAGAGACTCACAGAGACTCATAGAGACACAGAGACTCACAGAGACTCATAGAGACACACAGAGACACAGAGAGACCCACAGAGACTCATAGAGACACAGAGACTCACAGAGACTCATAGAGACACAGAGACTCACAGAGACTCATAGAGACTCACAGAGACACACAGAGACCCATAGAGACCCATAGAGACTCACAGAGACTCATAGAGACTCACAGAGATACACAGAGAGACCCACAGAGACACACAGAGACCCACAGAGACACAGAGAGACCCACAGAGACTCATAGAGACATAGAGACTCATAGAGACTCACAGAGACACACAGAAACACATACTCACAGAGACCTATAGAGACCCACAGAGAGACTCATAGAGACACACAGAGACTCACAGAGACTCATAGAGACACACAGAGACACATACTCACAGAGACTTATAGAGACCCATAGAGACACAGAGACTCACAGAGACCTATACTCACAGAGACACACAGAGACACAGAGACCCATAGAGACACACAGAGACTCACAGAGACCTATACTCACAGAGACTCACAGAGACACACAGAGACACAGAGATTCACAGAGACCTATACTCACAGAGACTCACAGAGACACACAGAGACCCATAGAGACACACAGACCCACAGAGACCCATACTCACAGAGACCCACAGAGACACACAGAGACCTATACTCACAGAGACTCACAGAGACCCACAGAGACACAGAGACACACAGAGACACATAGAGACTCACAGAGACAGAGACTCACAGAGACACACAGAGGCACACAGAGACTCACAGAGACAGACAGAGACACACAGAGACTCACAGAGACACACACAGACTCACAGAGACACACAGAGACTCATACCCACAGAGACACACAGACTCACAGAGACACACAGACTCACAGAGACTCACAGAGACACACAGAGACCTATACTCACAGAGACTCACAGAGACAAACAGAGACTCACAGAGACCTACAGAGACCTATACTCACAGAGACTCACAGACCCATACTCATAGAGACTCACAGAGACTCATACAGACTCACAGAGACTCAGAGACCCATAGAGACCCACAGTGACCCATAGAGACCCACAGTGACCCATACTCACAGAGACTCACAGAGACCCATACTGAGACTCACAGAGACCCATAGAGACCCATAGAGACCCACATAGACCCACAGAGCCCTATACTCACAGAGACTCACAGAGACCCACAGAGACCCACAGAGACATATACTCACAAAGACTCACAGAGACTCACAGAGACTCATAGAGACTCAGAGACCCACAGAGACCCACAGAGACCCATACTCACAGAGGCCCACAGAGACTCACAGAGACCCACAGAGACCCATACTCACAGAGACCCACCGAGACCTATACTCACAGAGACCCATAGAGACCCATGGAGACCCATACTCATAGAGACCCATAGAGACATTTATACAAACCCACAGACCCACAGACCCATGCTCATAGAGACCCACAGAGACCCATAGAGACTCATACAAACCCACAGAGACCCACAGACCCATACTCAGACCCACAGAGACCCATACTCATAGAGACCCATAGAGACCTATATTCATACAAACCCACAGAGACCCATACTCATAGAGACCCATACTCAGAGCCCCATAGAGACCCATACTCAGACACTCATAGAGACCCACAGACACCCACAGAGACATACTGAGAAGGTTGATGATGCTGCTGCTTATACCACTGGCTGCTGATGATGCTGATGTTACCGATAATGCTGCTTCTTCTGGTGATGCTTCTGCTGTTGATGCTTCTGTTGTTGATGCTTCTGTTGTTGATGCTGCTGTTCATGCTCTTCCTGTTCATGCTGCTGTTGCTGCAAACCTGAACTGCACTCACAAGCCCACTCGCTCGCTAGAATACTCACACACAGTCACTCACTCACACAGTCACACACACAGTCACTCAACCACCCACTCACCCACCCACTCACTCACCCACCCACTCACTCACCCACTCACTCACCCACCTACACACCCACTCACCCACTCACCCACCTACTCACCCACCCACTCACTAACTTACCCACCCAGCCACTCACCCACCTATCCACTCATCCACCCACCCACTCATCCGCCCACCCACTCACCCACCCACCCAGCCACTCACTCACCCACCCACTCAGTCACCCACCCACTCAGTCATCCACGCACCCACCCGCTCACCCACCCGCTCACCCACCCACTCACGTGTGACCACTCCGTATCTGTGACCACGCCTGCTCCCCCCCCCCCACGGCAGGATACGAGTCGCAAGTACGAGAACAAGTCCGGGACTTTCATCACTGGGGTGGATGTCACGTCCAAGGTGGGTGGGTGGAAAAGAGCTTCGTAATCCAAAGACACGTCCTGATTGTGAGTGGGTGGGTGAGTGGGTGAGTGGGTGAGTGGGTGGGTGGGTGAGTGAGTGAGTGAGTGGGTGGGTGGGTGGGTGAGTGAGTGAGTGGGTGGGTGGGTGAGTGGGTGGGTGGGTGGGTGAGTGGGTGAGTGAGTGGGTGGGTGAGTGGGTGGGTGAGTGGGTGGGTGAGTGGGTGGGTGGGTGAGTGAGTGGGTGGGTGGGTGAGTGGGTGGGTGAGTGGGTGGGTGGGTGAAAGGGTGGGTGGGTGGGTGAATGGGTGGGTGGGTGAATGGGTGGGTGGGTGAATGGGTGGGTGGGTGATTAAGTGAATGGGTGAGTAGTTGAGTGGGTGATTGGGTGAGTGAATGTGTGAAAGAATGAGGGAATGGATGGGTGGGTCAATTAATGGGTGGGTGAGTGGGTGAATGGGTGGTTGGTTGATTGGGTGAGTGGTTGAATGGGGGTGAGTGGGTGAGAGGGTGAATGAGTGAATGGGTGAAACAGTGAGTGAATGGGTGGGTGGGTGAATGAGTGAATGAGCAGGTGGGTGAGTGGGTGAATGGTTGTCTTCGTGAAAGTCTGTGTGTCCATGTGTATGGCACATGGCCTGGCACAAGCGTCGTGGTGACGTCACCACCACTTAGTGGCGAATGGGGCTTGTTGTTGTTGTTATGTGTGTGGGGAGCGGTGGTGTAGTGCTTGTCATGGTATTGGTGGTGGTGATGGTTTTGGTGGTGATGGTGTTGTTGGTGGTGATGGTGATTAGGGGAGTGGTGAGGGAATCATGAGGACGCAGCCCTTTGAGATTAAATGTCCGAGTTCAATTGCCGCTCACGGCCAACACCACCGGTGACGATTATCTGAACTGGTCCTGGGCCTCTCCTAGGTCGGCTCAGCCTCAAATGAGTACCTGGTGTGGTGTGCAGTAAACATCGCTAGCACTGGGGAGACAAAGGCGGTCGGGCGTGGTGCTGGCCACCCACTCCCTCGTGTACCGTTCCGGCCTTCATAGGTGCTCGCTAACAGCACTTGCCCCTACAGTCTGTTAAGGCTACACAGGGGATCTTTGTGTGTGTCTGTGTGTGTGACTGTGTGTGTGTCTGTGTGTGTGTGTGTGTGACTGTGTGTGTGTGTCTGTGTGTGTGTGTGTCTGTGTGTGTGACTGTGTGTGTGTATGTGTGTGTCTGTGTGTCTGTGTGTGTGTCTGTGTGTGTGTGTCTGTGTGTGTCTGTGTGTGTGTCTGTGTGTGTGTCTGTGCGTGTGTGTGTGTCTGTGCGTGTCTGCGTGCTACAGGAGGCTGTAGAGAGGAAGGAGCAGCGAGCGAAGAGGTTTCACTTCCGTGGCGACGAGGAGACACCTCACAGCGCCGTCGTCATTGACAAGGACGCGCTGAGGAAAGGTGTGTGCATGTGCGTGTGTGTACGCGTGTGTGTGCGCGTGTGTGTGTGTGTGCGCGTGTGTGTACGCGTGTGTGTGCGCGTGTGTGTGTGTGTGCGCGTGTGTGTGTGTGTGCGCGTGTGTGTACGCGTGTGTGTGTGTGTGCGCGTGTGTGTACGCGTGTGTGTGCGCGTGTGTGTGCGCGTGTGTGTACATGTGCGTGTGTGCACGTGTGTGTGTGTGCGTGTGCGTGTGTGTACATGTGCGTGTGTGTACGCGTGTGTGTGCGCGTGTGTGTGCGCGTGTGTGTACATGTGCGTGTGTGTACATGTGCGTGTGTGTACATGTGCATGTGTGTACGCGTGTGTGTACATGTGCATGTGTGTGCGCGTGTGTGTTGGTGTGTTTGCACTGAGGAGAGGCTTGCGGAGCCCCAATGAGGTTTCAGGAAAGGGCGGTCCTGCACAGATGCCATATTTTCTGTCCGTCTGCTAGAGCAGAGGTGTAGGGAATTCCAACAAGACCTACATCTCTTCTTTATTGACCTGGTCAAGGCCTATGATACCATCAGTAGGCCTGGGCTCTGGGTTGTTCTTCGTGCTTTTGGAGTCCCTGACCCTCTGCTCACGATCATTAAGGACCTTCATGATGGTGAGCGGGCCCGGGTAAAACTACGTGGCCGGGAGTCAGAGCCATTCCCTGTACACCTTGGGGTGCGACAGGGATGTCCTCTGGCTCCCACATTATTTAGACCATATAGTTTGTGATGCCTTCGATGGCTGTACTGGAGGAATCTCCATCTGGTACAACAGGAGGCTGATCGATGCCCGGGTGCGGTCAAGGGATGGCTCCCTATTGGTTAAACACGTTATGTATGTTAATGATCTGGCGATTGCTGCTCACTCCGAGGAGGAGTTGGAGGCGCTGCTGCTGAGACTGGAGCGTGCCACTAAGAGATGGGGCCTTACCATCAGCCCCACCAAAACTAAGCACCTGCCTGGGTATTTTGTACCATCGGACAGTCCACCCCCACAACTCCCAATCGGTGATGGGGCAGTTGTGGTTGAGAGTGGAGAATTTCCCAAACCTGGGCAGTGTGCTTACGACCGATTTGACAGGAGAGGTCTTGCTCTGAATCAGTGGAGCGGCATTATCTTTTCATCGGCTGCGTAACGCTGTTGCTGTGTGGAAGCTACCTGGTCTGTCGCTCCGCACGAAGCTTCAGGTCTTCTCGGCCACGGTCATTCCCTCCCTTCTCTACGCTTGTGAAACGTGGACCCACCTAATGGAACATCTTTACCGGTTAGAATCGTTCAGGCTGGCACTGCCTATGATCCACCCTGGGTTTAACCTGCAGGCTGGATTGTGTGAGGAGCTCACAAATCCTTGAGAGATCTGGAAAAAGTCGCATCGGTGAGCTCTAGCAGGCAAGGCTGCAATTGGCTGGGTCATGTAGCCCGCATGCCCAGCCACCGCATGGCCAGCCACCATATGCCTAAACAGCTTTTATTCAGCAACAATGGAGGGCAGAGGAGCGACGCTCACAACAACGAGCGGAGCGCCGGGTGGCTAAAGCAGAGCAAGTTGGCACAGTAGGGGGCACAGGTGGTGCACCAGCCAGTCGTCTCAGTCGACCCGTGGCACCTGCTGGGTCTGCCCCGTGTCCTTCTGCCAGCGGGCATTCGACACTTCACGTGGCCTCAACTGGCACATAGCCTGGCACAAGCGTCGTGGTGACGTCACCGCCACTTTGTGGCGAATGGCGGTTGTTGTTGTTTGTGCATACGTGGGGAGCGGTAGTGTAGTGGTTAGCGCTACCATAATAGAGGTTTTTCTTAGAACGCATAAATATATAAATGTTGTGTCGTTAAACCCGCCACCACCCGACACAGCCAACTGGTAAGGGTTGTCACGTCAACAGAACGTGCCAATTCGTCACTGGTACCGGATTTTCCCGCATATACCCCGCAAAAATAGCGTTTTGTGTAAAACAAATATTCAGATCGCCCGCACCTCCATACACCCCGCATGCATTCATATCTCTAATGTCGTTACCGCAGCTTAATTCGAAGTTTACATTTGTAATACATTCCACTATCAATTGTTAACATTAAAATCATAACGTGCACAAAGACAACAAACTAACGGGAAACGAGTGAACTTTAAAATGTAAATAAGTAACAGAAGTAAATATCCAATAAATAAGTAACACATCACTGGTAGATAGGTACAGTTTTAGCTCTGGTAGATTGTGCACTGCGCAAACAATAGCGGCACTACGGTGACGCCCACCCCACCCCATCTCTCTCTCCCCCCAGCTCTCCCGTAGCGGTAAACAAAGTGCCCCCACTTGTTCCAACATTGTCGTTTTATTGTACGAACAATTCGAGTAATTTAAAACGTGATAATGTGCAATTTTAGTGCGAGTGGTTTATTCAGCAGTGCTTTAGTCAAAGGTAAGTGCTGCGTAGTGGATAGTCCTACCATGAAAACATCAAACGAGTCATGACATTCTTAGTTTTTTCGGTAAAGTCACGTTGAAGAGAAACAACAAAATAACAAAATATATATAAAACAATAAAAAATTCTCACGACGTTTCGACCATAACTCAAACGGTCATCATCAGGTGTGTTGGTTTGCAAACCAACACACCTGGTTTGCAAACCAACACACCTGATGATGACCGTTTGAGTTATGGTCGAAACGTCGTGAGAATTTTTTATTGTTTTATATATATTTTGTTATTTTGTTGTTTCTCTTCAACGTGACTTTACTGAAAAAACTAAGAATATGAATTACTGCAGTCACGAAAGCTTTAAATCAGAGTCATGACATGTCACACGTGTACAATATTTTTGGGATTGCCCGCACCTCCATATACCCCGCAGGGTCTTGTTTTGTTTGTAGAAAGTGGCCGACCCCGTGGTGTTATGATGCAGGGAAATACGGCACAGCGGTTGTGTGTTGGAGAGCCAGCAACTACAACTCGCTCCGTCAGCTCGTTGTAGTTGCTGGCGACACGTCACAGTACTCAGATTGTCAATGCTGTGGCTTGGCTCTCCAGCACACACCTGGTGTGCTGTACCAGTGACGATTATCTCAACCGGTACTGGGCCTCCCCTAGGTTGACTCAGCCGCAAATGAGTACCTGGTCTGGTGTGCGTGTAACCCAGAAAACCATGGGACTGGTCTCCCTCCCTCTCCCCCTCCCTCCCAGCTGTGCCGGAGGTGCGTCTGGATGCACTGTTCTTGGCCGGGGTGGACGACATGAGCACCGAAGAGATCTTCACTCTCTTCCAGAACTACGCTCCAGCCTCCATTGAGTGGATCAACGACTCCTCCTGTGAGTGACAGGAGGGCGATGGAGGGGGGCCTCGAAACCTTAGTCTGGCTCTGTGAGTCTCAGTGATTAACACTGAACCCTGTGGGAGCCTTAGTCTGGTTCTGTGAGTCTCAATAATTAACACTGAACCCTATGGGAGTCTTCGTCTGGCTCTGTTAGTCTCAGTGATTAACACTGAACCCTGTGGGAGCCTTAGTCTGGCTCTGTGAGTCTCACTGATTAACACTGAACCCTGTGGGAGCCTTAGTCTGGCTCTGTGAGTCTCAGTGATTAACACTGAATCCTGTGGGAGCCTTAGTCTGGCTCTGTGAGTCTCGGTGATTAACACTGAACCCTGTGGGAGCCTCAGTCTGGTTCTGTGAGTCTCAATGATTAACACTGAACCCTATGGGAGTTTTCGTCTGGCTCTGTTAGTCTCAGTGATTAACACTGAACCCTGTGGGAGTCTTAGTCTGGCTCTGTGAGTCTCACTGATTAACACTGAACCCTGTGGGAGTCTTCGTCTGGCTCTGTGAGTCTCAGTGATTAACACTGAACCCTGTGGGAGCCTTAGTCTGGCTCTGTGAGTCTCAGTGATTAACACTGAACCCTGTGGGTGTCTTAGTCTGGCTCTGTGAGTCTCACTGATTAACACTGAACCCTGTGGGAGTCTTAGTCTGGCTCTGTGAGTCTCACTGATTAACACTGAACCCTGTGGGACCCTTAGTCTGACTCTGTGAGTCTCACTGATTAACACTGAACCCTGTGGGAGCCTTAGTCTGGCTCTGTGAGTCTCACTGATTAACACTGAACCCTGTGGGAGCCTTAGTCTGGCTCTGTGAGTCTCAGTGATTAACACTGAATCCTGTGGGAGCCTTAGTCTGGCTCTGTGAGTCTCAGTGATTAACACTGAACCCTGTGGGAGCCTCAGTCTGGTTCTGTGAGTCTCAATGATTAACACTGAACCCTATGGGAGTCTTCGTCTGGCTCTGTTAGTCTCAGTGATTAACACTGAACCCTGTTGGAGCCTTAGTCTGGCTCTGTGAGTCTCACTGATTAACACTGAACCCTGTGGGAGCCTTAGTCTGGCTCTGTGAGTCTCACTGATTAACACTGAACCCTGTGGGAGTCTTAGTCTGGCTCTGTGAGTCTCAGTGATTAACACTGAACCCTGTGGGAGTCTTAGTCTGGCTCTGTGAGTCTCAGTGATTAACACTGAACCCTGTGGGAGCCTTAGTCTGGCTCTGTGAGTCTCAGTGATTAACACTGAACCCTGTGGGAGCCTTAGTCTGGCTCTGTGAGTCTCAGTGATTAACACTGAACCCTGTGGGAGTCTTCGTCTGGCTCTGTTAGTCTCAGTGATTAACACTGAACCCTGTGGGAGCCTTAGTCTGGCTCTGTGAGTCTCAGTGATTAACACTGAACCCTGTGGGAGCCTTAGTCTGGCTCTGTGATTCTCACTGATTAACACTGAACCCTGTGGGAGCCTTAGTCTGGCTCTGTGAGTCTCAGTGATTAACACTGAACCCTGTGGGAGCCTTAGTCTGGCTCTGTGAGTCTCAGTGATTAACACTGAACCCTGTGGGAGCCTGTCTGGCTCTGTGAGTCTCAGTGATTAACACTGAACCCTGTGGGAGCCTTAGTCTGGCTCTGTGAGTTTCAGTGACTAACACTGAACCCTGTGGGAGTCTTAGTCTGGCTCTGTGAGTTTCAGTGACTAACACTGAACCCTGTGGGAGTCTTAGTCTGGCTCTGTGAGTCTGAGTGATTAACACTGAACCCTGTGGGAGTCTTAGTCTGGCTCTGTGAGTCTCACTGATTAACACTGAACCCTGTGGGAGTCTTAGTCTGGCTCTGTGAGTCTCAGTGATTAACACTGAACCCTGTGGGAGCCTTAGCCTGGCTCTGTGAGTCTCAGTGATTAACACTGAACCCTGTGGGAGCCTTAATCTGGCTCTGTGAGTCTCAGTGGCTAACACTGAACCCTGTGGGAGCCTTAGTCTGGCTCTGTGAGTCTCAGTGATTAACACTGAACCCTGTGGGAGTCTTCGTCTGGCTCTGTGAGTCTCACTGATTAACACTGAACCCTGTGGGAGCCTTAGTCTGGCTCTGTGAGTCTCTCTGATTAACACTGAACCCTGTGGGAGTCTTAATCTGGCTCTGTGAGTCTCAGTGATTAACACTGAACCCTGTGGGAGTCTTAGTCTGGCTCTGTGAGTCTCACTGATTAACACTGAACCCTGTGGGAGCCTTAGTCTGGCTCTGTGAGTCTCAGTGATTAACACTGAACCCTGTGGGAGTCTTAGTCTGCCTCTGTGAGTCTCTCTGATTAACACTGAACCCTGTGGGAGTCTTTGTCTGGCTCTGTGAGTCTCAGTGATTAACACTGAACCCTGTGGGAGCCTTACTCTGGCTCTGTGAGTCTCAGTGATTAACACTTAACCCTGTTGGAGCCTTAGTCTGGCTCTGTGAGTCTCACTGATTAACACTGAACCCTGTGGGAGTCTTAGTCTGCCTCTGTGAGTCTCTCTGATTAACACTGAACCCTGTGGGAGTCTTAGTCTGGCTCTGTGAGTCTCAGTGATTAACACTGAACCCTGTGGGAGCCTTAGTCTGGCTCTGTGAGTCTCAGTGATTAACACTGAACCCTGTGGGAGCCTTAGTCTGGCTCTGTGAGTCTCACTGATTAACACTGCACCATTTGGGAGCCTTAGTCTGGCTCTGTGAGTCTCAGTGATTAACACTGAACCCTGTTGGGAGTCTTAGTCTGGCTCTGTGAGTCTCAGTGATTAACACTGAACCCTGTGGGAGCCTTAGTCTGGCTCTGTGAGTCTCACTGATTAACACTGAACCCTGTGGGAGCCTTAGTCTGGCTCTGTGAGTCTCAGTGATTAACACTGAACCCTGTGGGAGCCTTAGTCTGGCTCTGTGAGTCTCAGTGATTAACACTGAACCCTGTGGGAGCCTTAGTCTGGTTCTGTGAGTCTCAATAATTAACACTGAACCCTATGGGAGTCTTCGTCTGGCTCTGTTAGTCTCAGTGATTAACACTGAACCCTGTGGGAGCCTTAGTCTGGCTCTGTGAGTCTCACTGATTAACACTGAACCCTGTGGGAGCCTTAGTCTGGCTCTGTGAGTCTCAGTGATTAACACTGAATCCTGTGGGAGCCTTAGTCTGGCTCTGTGAGTCTCGGTGATTAACACTGAACCCTGTGGGAGCCTCAGTCTGGTTCTGTGAGTCTCAATGATTAACACTGAACCCTATGGGAGTCTTCGTCTGGCTCTGTTAGTCTCAGTGATTAACACTGAACCCTGTGGGAGTCTTAGTCTGGCTCTGTGAGTCTCACTGATTAACACTGAACCCTGTGGGAGTCTTCGTCTGGCTCTGTGAGTCTCAGTGATTAACACTGAACCCTGTGGGAGCCTTAGTCTGGCTCTGTGAGTCTCAGTGATTAACACTGAACCCTGTGGGTGTCTTAGTCTGGCTCTGTGAGTCTCACTGATTAACACTGAACCCTGTGGGAGTCTTAGTCTGGCTCTGTGAGTCTCACTGATTAACACTGAACCCTGTGGGACCCTTAGTCTGACTCTGTGAGTCTCACTGATTAACACTGAACCCTGTGGGAGCCTTAGTCTGGCTCTGTGAGTCTCACTGATTAACACTGAACCCTGTGGGAGCCTTAGTCTGGCTCTGTGAGTCTCAGTGATTAACACTGAATCCTGTGGGAGCCTTAGTCTGGCTCTGTGAGTCTCAGTGATTAACACTGAACCCTGTGGGAGCCTCAGTCTGGTTCTGTGAGTCTCAGTGATTAACACTGAACCCTGTGGGAGTCTTAGTCTGGCTCTGTGAGTCTCACTGATTAACACTGAACCCTGTGGGAGCCTTAGTCTGGCTCTGTGAGTCTCACTGATTAACACTGAACCCTGTGGGAGTCTTAGTCTGGCTCTGTGAGTCTCAGTGATTAACACTGAACCCTGTGGGAGTCTTAGTCTGGCTCTGTGAGTCTCAGTGATTAACACTGAACCCTGTGGGAGCCTTAGTCTGGCTCTGTGAGTCTCAGTGATTAACACTGAACCCTGTGGGAGCCTTAGTCTGGCTCTGTGAGTCTCAGTGATTAACACTGAACCCTGTGGGAGCCTTAGTCTGGCTCTGTGAGTCTCAGTGATTAACACTGAACCCTGTGGGAGCCTTAGTCTGGCTCTGTGATTCTCACTGATTAACACTGAACCCTGTGGGAGTCTTCGTCTGGCTCTGTTAGTCTCAGTGATTAACACTGAACCCTGTGGGAGCCTTAGTCTGGCTCTGTGAGTCTCACTGATTAACACTGAACCCTGTGGGAGCCTTAGTCTGGCTCTGTGAGTCTCAGTGATTAACACTGAACCCTGTGGGAGCCTCAGTCTGGTTCTGTGAGTCTCAATGATTAACACTGAACCCTATGGGAGTCTTCGTCTGGCTCTGTTAGTCTCAGTGATTAACACTGAACCCTGTGGGAGTCTTAGTCTGGCTCTGTGAGTCTCACTGATTAACACTGAACCCTGTGGGAGTCTTCGTCTGGCTCTGCGAGTCTCAGTGATTAACACTGAACCCTGTGGGAGCCTTACTCTGGCTCTGTGAGTCTCATTGATTAACACTGAACCCTGTGGGAGCCTTAGTCTGGCTCTGTGAGTCTCAGTGATTAACACTGAACCCTGTGGGAGCCTTAGTCTGGCTCTGTGAGTCTCAGTGATTAACACTGAACCCTGTGGGAGCCTTAGTCTGGCTCTGTGAGTCTCACTGATTAACACTGAACCCTGTGGGAGCCTTAGTCTGGCTCTGTGAGTCTCAGTGATTAACACTGAATCCTGTGGGAGCCTTAGTCTGGCTCTGTGAGTCTCGGTGATTAACACTGAACCCTGTGGGAGCCTCAGTCTGGTTCTGTGAGTCTCAATGATTAACACTGAACCCTATGGGAGTCTTCGTCTGGCTCTGTTAGTCTCAGTGATTAACACTGAACCCTGTGGGAGTCTTAGTCTGGCTCTGTGAGTCTCACTGATTAACACTGAACCCTGTGGGAGTCTTCGTCTGGCTCTGTGAGTCTCAGTGATTAACACTGAACCCTGTGGGAGCCTTAGTCTGGCTCTGTGAGTCTCAGTGATTAACACTGAACCCTGTGGGTGTCTTAGTCTGGCTCTGTGAGTCTCACTGATTAACACTGAACCCTGTGGGAGTCTTAGTCTGGCTCTGTGAGTCTCACTGATTAACACTGAACCCTGTGGGACCCTTAGTCTGACTCTGTGAGTCTCACTGATTAACACTGAACCCTGTGGGAGCCTTAGTCTGGCTCTGTGAGTCTCACTGATTAACACTGAACCCTGTGGGAGCCTTAGTCTGGCTCTGTGAGTCTCAGTGATTAACACTGAATCCTGTGGGAGCCTTAGTCTGGCTCTGTGAGTCTCAGTGATTAACACTGAACCCTGTGGGAGCCTCAGTCTGGTTCTGTGAGTCTCAGTGATTAACACTGAACCCTGTGGGAGTCTTAGTCTGGCTCTGTGAGTCTCACTGATTAACACTGAACCCTGTGGGAGCCTTAGTCTGGCTCTGTGAGTCTCACTGATTAACACTGAACCCTGTGGGAGTCTTAGTCTGGCTCTGTGAGTCTCAGTGATTAACACTGAACCCTGTGGGAGTCTTAGTCTGGCTCTGTGAGTCTCAGTGATTAACACTGAACCCTGTGGGAGCCTTAGTCTGGCTCTGTGAGTCTCAGTGATTAACACTGAACCCTGTGGGAGCCTTAGTCTGGCTCTGTGAGTCTCAGTGATTAACACTGAACCCTGTGGGAGCCTTAGTCTGGCTCTGTGAGTCTCAGTGATTAACACTGAACCCTGTGGGAGCCTTAGTCTGGCTCTGTGATTCTCACTGATTAACACTGAACCCTGTGGGAGTCTTCGTCTGGCTCTGTTAGTCTCAGTGATTAACACTGAACCCTGTGGGAGCCTTAGTCTGGCTCTGTGAGTCTCACTGATTAACACTGAACCCTGTGGGAGCCTTAGTCTGGCTCTGTGAGTCTCAGTGATTAACACTGAATCCTGTGGGAGCCTTAGTCTGGCTCTGTGAGTCTCAGTGATTAACACTGAACCCTGTGGGAGCCTCAGTCTGGTTCTGTGAGTCTCAATGATTAACACTGAACCCTATGGGAGTCTTCGTCTGGCTCTGTTAGTCTCAGTGATTAACACTGAACCCTGTGGGAGTCTTAGTCTGGCTCTGTGAGTCTCACTGATTAACACTGAACCCTGTGGGAGTCTTCGTCTGGCTCTGCGAGTCTCAGTGATTAACACTGAACCCTGTGGGAGCCTTACTCTGGCTCTGTGAGTCTCATTGATTAACA
Organism: Petromyzon marinus; assembly: GCF_048934315.1. Classification (NCBI taxonomy): domain Eukaryota; kingdom Metazoa; phylum Chordata; class Hyperoartia; order Petromyzontiformes; family Petromyzontidae; genus Petromyzon; species Petromyzon marinus. The sequence continues at coordinate 718,572 of NW_027422624.1, forward strand.
CTGAACCCTGTGGGAGCCTTAGTCTGGCTCTGTGAGTCTCAGTGATTAACACTGAACCCTGTGGGAGCCTTAGTCTGGCTCTGTGAGTCTCAGTGATTAACACTGAACCCTGTGGGAGTCTCAGTGTGTGCCACAGTGCCTGCCTTCATAGGCCCCGCTGCTACTGGCTACTAACAGCACTTGCCCCTACAGCCCTGCTAGAGGCTACCTGGGGGAGCTTTGTCTCTGCCTTTGCCCTGTGCTCAGGCAACGTGGTGTGGCTGGACGAGGACTCAGCGTCGCGAGCGCTGCTCAGCCTGAGCCAGGCCACAAACTCCGAGCCGCTGCCCAAAGCCCCCGAGAAGCCGCGAGGTGAGGGGGGTGGCCTGGGTTCGACTCCACACCCAGCCAACAGACAGAGACCGATAGACTCACCACACAGAGACCCATAGACTCACCACACAGAGACCCATAGACTCACCACACAGAGACCCATAGACTCACCACACAGAGACCCATAGACTCACCACACAGAGACCCATAGACTCACCACACAGAGACCCATAGACTCACCACACAGACCCATAGACTCACCACACAGAGACCCATAGACTCATGCACAGAGACCCATAGACTCATGCACAGAGACCCATAGACTCACCACACAGAGACCCATAGACTCACCACACAGAGACTCATAGACTCACCACACAGAGACCCATAGACTCACCACACAGAGACCCATAGACTCACCACACAGAGACCCATAGACTCACCACACAGAGACCCATAGACTCACCACACAGACCCATAGACTCACCACACAGAGACCCATAGACTCACCACACAGAGACCCATAGACTCACACAGAGACCCATAGACTCACCACACAGAGACCCATAGACTCACCACACAGAGACCCATAGACTCACCACACAGAGACCCATAAACTCACCACACAGACCCATAGACTCAGCACACAGAGACCCATAGACTCAGCACACAGATACCCATAGACTCACCACACAGAGACCCATAGACTCACCACACAGAGACCCATAGACTCACCACACATAGACCCATAGACTCAGCACACAGATACCCATAGACTCACCACACAGAGACCCATAGACGCACCACACAGAGACCCATAGACTCACCACACAGAGACCCATAGACTCACCACACAGACCCATAGACTCACCACACAGACCCATAGACTCACCACACAGACCCATAGACTCACCACACAGACCCATAGACTCACCACACAGAGACCCATAGATTCATGCACAGAGACCCATAGACTTACGCACAGAGACTCATAGACTCACCACACAGAGACTCATAGACTCACCACACAGAGACCCATAGACTCACCACACAGAGACTCATAGACTCACCACACAGAGACCCATAGACTCACCACACAGAGACCCATAGACTCACCACACAGGGACTCATAGACTCACCACACAGACCCATAGACTCACCACACAGAGACCCATAGACTCACCACACAGAGACCCATAGACTCACACAGAGACCCATAGACTCACCACACAGAGACCCATAGACTCACCACACAGAGACCCATAGACTCACCACACAGAGACCCATAAACTCACCGCACAGACCCATAGACTCAGCACACAGAGACCCATAGACTCAGCACACAGATACCCATAGACTCACCACACAGAGACCCATAGACTCACCACACAGAGACCCATAGACTCACCACACAGAGACCCATAGACTCAGCACACAGATACCCATAGACTCACCACACAGAGACCCATAGACTCACCACACAGAGACCCATAGACTCACCACACAGAGACCCATAGACTCACCACACAGAGACCCATAGACTCACCACACAGAGACTCATAGACTCACCACACAGAGACCCATAGACTCACCACACAGAGACCCATAGACTCACCACACAGAGACTCATAGACTCACCACACAGACCCATAGACTCACCACACAGAGACCCATAGACTCACCACACAGAGACCCATAGACTCACCACACAGAGACCCATAGACTCACACAGAGACCCATAGACTCACCACACAGAGACCCATAGACTCACCACACAGAGACCCATAGACTCACCACACAGAGACCCATAGACTCACCACACAGAGACCCATAAACTCACCACACAGACCCATAGACTCAGCACACAGAGACCCATAGACTCAGCACACAGAGACTCATAGACTCACCACACAGAGACCCATAGACTCAGCACACAGAGACCCATAGACTCAGCACACAGATACCCATAGACTCACCACACAGAGACCCATAGACTCACCACACAGAGACCCATAGACTCACCACACAGAGACCCATAGACTCACCACACAGAGACCCATAGACTCACCACACAGAGACCCATAGACTCACCACATAGAGACCCACAGACTCACCACACAGAGACCCATAGACTCACCGCACAGAGACCCATAGACTCAGCACACAGAGACCCATAGACTCACCACACAGAGACACATAGACTCACCACACAGAGACCCACAGACTCAGCACACAGAGACCCATAGACTCACACAGAGACCCATAGACTCACCACACAGAGACCCATAAACTCACCACACAGACCCATAGACTCAGCACACAGAGACCCATAGACTCAGCACACAGAGACTCATAGACTCACCACACAGAGACCCATAGACTCACCACACAGAGACCCATAGACTCACCACACAGAGACCCATAGACTCACCACATAGAGACCCACAGACTCACCACACAGAGACCCATAGACTCACCACACAGAGACCCATAGACTCACCACACAGAGACCCATAGACTCACTACATAGAGACCCACAGACTCACCACACAGAGACCCATAGACTCACCGCACAGAGACTCATAGACTCACCACACAGAGACTCATAGACTCACCACACAGAGACCCATAGACTCACCACACAGAGACTCATAGACTCACCACACAGAGACCCATAGACTCACCACACAGGGACTCATAGACTCACCACACAGACCCATAGACTCACCACACAGAGACCCATAGACTCACCACACAGAGACCCATAGACTCACACAGAGACCCATAGACTCACCACACAGAGACCCATAGACTCACCACACAGAGACCCATAGACTCACCACACAGAGACCCATAAACTCACCACACAGACCCATAGACTCAGCACACAGAGACCCATAGACTCAGCACACAGATACCCATAGACTCACCACACAGAGACCCATAGACTCACCACACAGAGACCCATAGACTCACCACACAGAGACCCATAGACTCAGCACACAGATACCCATAGACTCACCACACAGAGACCCATAGACTCACCACACAGAGACCCATAGACTCACCACACAGAGACCCATAGACTCACCACACAGAGACCCATAGACTCACCACACAGAGACTCATAGACTCACCACACAGAGACCCATAGACTCACCACACAGAGACCCATAGACTCACCACACAGAGACTCATAGACTCACCACACAGACCCATAGACTCACCACACAGAGACCCATAGACTCACCACACAGAGACCCATAGACTCACCACACAGAGACCCATAGACTCACCACACAGAGACTCATAGACTCACCACACAGACCCATAGACTCACCACACAGAGACCCATAGACTCACCACACAGAGACCCATAGACTCACACAGAGACCCATAGACTCACCACACAGAGACCCATAGACTCACCACACAGAGACCCATAGACTCACCACACAGAGACCCATAGACTCACCACACAGAGACCCATAGACTCACCACACAGAGACCCATAGACTCACACAGAGACCCATAGACTCACCACACAGAGACCCATAGACTCACCACACAGAGACCCATAGACTCACCACACAGAGACCCATAGACTCACCACACAGAGACCCATAAACTCACCACACAGACCCATAGACTCAGCACACAGAGACCCATAGACTCAGCACACAGAGACTCATAGACTCACCACACAGAGACCCATAGACTCAGCACACAGAGACCCATAGACTCAGCACACAGATACCCATAGACTCACCACACAGAGACCCATAGACTCACCACACAGAGACCCATAGACTCACCACACAGAAACCCATAGACTCACCACACAGAGACCCATAGACTCACCACACAGAGACCCATAGACTCACCACATAGAGACCCACAGACTCACCACACAGAGACCCATAGACTCACCGCACAGAGACCCATAGACTCAGCACACAGAGACCCATAGACTCACCACACAGAGACACATAGACTCACCACACAGAGACCCACAGACTCAGCACACAGAGACCCATAGACTCACACAGAGACCCATAGACTCACCACACAGAGACCCATAAACTCACCACACAGACCCATAGACTCAGCACACAGAGACCCATAGACTCAGCACACAGAGACTCATAGACTCACCACACAGAGACCCATAGACTCACCACACAGAGACCCATAGACTCACCACACAGAGACCCATAGACTCACCACATAGAGACCCACAGACTCACCACACAGAGACCCATAGACTCACCGCACAGAGACCCATAGACTCAGCACACAGAGACCCATAGACTCACCACACAGAGACACATAGACTCACCACACAGAGACCCACAGACTCAGCACACAGAGACCCATAGACTCACACAGAGACCCATAGACTCACCACACAGAGACCCATAAACTCACCACACAGACCCATAGACTCAGCACACAGAGACCCATAGACTCAGCACACAGAGACTCATAGACTCACCACACAGAGACCCATAGACTCAGCACACAGAGACCCATAGACTCAGCACACAGAGACCCATAGACTCACCACACAGAGACCCATAGACTCACCACACAGAGACCCATAAACTCACACAGAGACCCATAGACTCACCACACAGAGACCCATAGACTCACCACACAGAGACCCATAGACTCACCACACAGAGACTCATAGACTCACCACACAGACCCATAGACTCACCACACAGAGACCCATAGACTCACCACACAGAGACCCATAGACTCACACAGAGACCTATAGACTCACCACACAGAGACCCATAGACTCACCACACAGAGACCCATAGACTCACCACACAGAGACCCATAAACTCACCACACAGACCCATAGACTCAGCACACAGAGACCCATAGACTCAGCACACAGAGACTCATAGACTCACCACACAGAGACCCATAGACTCAGCACACAGAGACCCATAGACTCAGCACACAGATACCCATAGACTCACACAGAGACCCATAGACTCAGCACACAGAGACCCATAGACTCAGCACACAGAGACCCATAGACTCACCACACAGAGACCCATAGACTCACCACACAGAGACCCATAAACTCACACAGAGACCCATAGACTCACCACACAGAGACCCATAGACTCACCACACAGAGACCCATAGACTCACCACACAGAGACTCATAGACTCACCACACAGACCCATAGACTCACCACACAGAGACCCATAGACTCACCACACAGAGACCCATAGACTCACACAGAGACCCATAGACTCACCACACAGAGACCCATAGACTCACCACACAGAGACCCATAGACTCACCACACAGAGACCCATAGACTCACCACACAGAGACCCATAAACTCACCACACAGACCCATAGACTCAGCACACAGAGACCCATAGACTCAGCACACAGAGACTCATAGACTCACCACACAGAGACCCATAGACTCAGCACACAGAGACCCATAGACTCAGCACACAGATACCCATAGACTCACCACACAGAGACCCATAGACTCACGACACAGAGACCCATAGACTCACCACACAGAGACCCATAGACTCACCACACAGAGACCCATAGACTCACCACACAGAGACCCATAGACTCACCACATAGAGACCCACAGACTCACCACACAGAGACCCATAGACTCATCGCACAGAGACCCATAGACTCAGCACACAGAGACCCATAGACTCACCACACAGAGACACATAGACTCACCACACAGAGACCCACAGACTCAGCACACAGAGACCCATAGACTCACACAGAGACCCATAGACTCAGCACACAGAGACCCATAGACTCAGCACACAGAGACTCATAGACTCACCACACAGAGACCCATAGACTCAGCACACAGAGACCCATAGACTCAGCACACAGAGACCCATAGACTCAGCACACAGAGACCCATAGACTCAGCACACAGATACCCATAGACTCACCACACAGAGACCCATAGACTCACGACACAGAGACCCATAGACTCACCACACAGAGACCCATAGACTCACCACACAGAGACCCATAGACTCACCACACAGAGACCCATAGACTCACCACATAGAGACCCACAGACTCACCACACAGAGACCCATAGACTCATCGCACAGAGACCCATAGACTCAGCACACAGAGACCCATAGACTCACCACACAGAGACACATAGACTCACCACACAGAGACCCACAGACTCAGCACACAGAGACCCATAGACTCACACAGAGACCCATAGACTCAGCACACAGAGACCCATAGACTCAGCACACAGAGACTCATAGACTCACCACACAGAGACCCATAGACTCAGCACACAGAGACCCATAGACTCAGCACACAGAGACCCATAGACTCACCACACAGAGACCCATAGACTCACCACACAGAGACCCATAAACTCACACAGAGACCCATAGACTCACCACACAGAGACCCATAGACTCACCACACAGAGACCCATAGACTCACCACATAGAGACCCACAGACTCACCACACAGAGACCCATAGACTCACCACACAGAGACCCATAGACTCACCACACAGAGACCCATAGACTCACCGCACAGAGACCCATAGACTCACCACACAAGATGAAGTCTTTGGTGATCCCTGACCCCACGCAGCCACTAGGGGGCACTGCCACACCGCAGTTGTGGGTGTCAGCTGTCCATGTGTGGTGTAGTAGTGTGTGTGTAGTAGTGTAGTGTGTGTGTAGTAGTGTGTGTGGTGTAGTAGTGTGTGTGTAGTAGTGTGTGTGTAGTAGTGTGTGTGTAGTAGTGTGTGTGGTGTAGTAGTGTGTGTGTGTAGTGGTGTGTGTGTGTGTAGTGGTGTGTGTGGTGTAGTAGTGTGTGTGTCGTAGTGTGTGTGGTGTAATAGTGTGTGTAGTAGTGTGGGGTAGTGGTGTAGTAGTGTGTGTGTAATAGAGTAGTGTGTGTGTAGTAGTGTAGTAGTGTGTGTGTGTAGTAGTGTAGTAGTGTGTGTGTGTAGTAGTGTAGTAGTGTGTGTGTAGTAGTGTGGTGTAGTAGTGTGTGTGTAGTAGTGTAGTGTGGTGTAGTAGTGTGGTGTAGTAGTGTAGTGTGGTGTAGTAGTGTTGTGTGTGTCTGTGTGTGTAGTGTGGTGTAGTAGTGTGTGTGTGTAGTAGTGTATGTGTGTGTAGTCTGGCAAAACAACCCCCTACCTCCTCACGGTGCCGGACGGGCAACTCTGTCATGGACAGTGCTGTGGGGGGAGGTCCAATTCCGATTGGCTCCTCCCCTCATGGCATCTGTGACCACCACAGGGGCTAAACGGGGGCTCTGGACGGGTGCGGGGGGCTGGTAACCCCTCCACCTTCAAAAATTTACCACTAAACCACGTCTAAAATATCTAACTAATAAGCTTGTGCCGGAGGCCCCGGGGGGACAGGCGTCTATGACGTCTCCTGGCCAAACCCCAATTGGCGGAGCCAGGAGATTGAATCTCTACCCTCGGGGCTCCTCCAGAAACAACGAAAAACCACTACGTGTGGCCACGTGGAATGTTCGAACGCTCACTGCGGAGGAGAGGCTGCCACTCCTCTGTCAGGAGCTGGACCGGTACCGCCTGGATCTCTGTGGCATTCAGGAGGTCCGGTGGACCGGTTCTGGTTCCTGCCACCATGAGGGGTGGACAGTCCTCTACTCGGGGCAGCAGACTGCCAAATAACAGGGTGTGGCTGTTCTTATAAACAAAAGAATGAAGGGGACGTGGGAGCGTGGCAGTGAAGTGTGGGAACCTGTAAGCCCCAGGCTACTTTGGGCTCGCCTTCCCATCAATCGGAGGCAAGGAGTGGTGGGCGTGGTTACTTATGCCCCCACCGAAGACGAACATTCGTGGAGGGATGCAGGCAAAGCCGATGAGTCAGATGCCTTCTATGACCTCCTGTCATAGGTGCTGGCTAAAGTGGCCTCTCGGGATAGAGTCATCTTGTTGGGTGACTTCAATGCCCGAGTTGGTCATGATGCTGGCACCTGGTCTGGAGTGTTTGGAGGGCATGGGCCAGATCAGCTCAATAACAACGGTAGGAGGCTGCTAGATTTTTGTGCAGCCCATGGGCTTGTAATTACCAACACGCTGTTCCGGCATCGGCGCATCCACACAACATCATGGATGCATGCCGGGTCCAAGCAAGAACATCTGTTGGACTACATAGTGATGGACCAGCGGATGCGAGCCCATGTCCTTGACACCAGGCCCTACCGTGGAGCTGATCTGCCCTCTGACCATTGACTTGTCATCTGTAAGATGCGCCTGCCATTCTTCCGCTCCGGTGGTGGGTGTACACCCAGGACCCCATTCCAACCTAAAGTGGCCTGGTCTCAGTTATCTGATGAAAGTTGCAAGCGAGAATTTCATCATCGCCTGCGGCTGGGGTTGGCATCGTCCCCCACTCCTTATGTCGAGGGTAAATGGGCGAGGTTTAGGACTGTCACTCATGCAGCTGCATTGGCTGCTTTGGGTACGCGGTCCAGACCTCCCCAGAGACCCTGTTTGACAGAGGAGGTTTTCAGAATAGTTGAGAAAAAGCGACAGGCCCACTGTCATCGGCTACAGAATCCCACGTCAGAGAATGAGGAGGCTTACCGCAGCCTTCGCTCGGAGGTTCGGAGAGCCGTGAGGCGCTGCAAGGATGGGTGGTGGTCGTGGGTCGCTGAGGAGATGGAGTCTGCCTCAGTGGCCCGCGATCACAAGCCTCTATTTGACTCCATCAAAAAAGTAACCTCCAGCGCCACACCTATTACCATCATTAGGGGAAAAAACGGTGTTCCAATCTCCGACCCCCAGGAACAGGTTTGCAGATTTGCTGAGCATTTCTGTGAGGTCCTGAGGGCTGGGAAACCCCTCAGCCAGGAAAACATCGTGGCACAAAGTGAGGATGACCCTGCTGAGGCTGCGGTGCCTCAAATATTGGAAGAAGTCACCCCCTGTGAGTGGCTGGCTGAGGTGCCATCTGTTGAGGAAGTACTGAAGGCGATCTGGAGTCTGAGACCAGGAAAGGCAGCGGGCACAGATGATCTCCCAAGCAAAATGCTGAGGGAGGGTGGCGTTTGTGCACAGACTGCCCTATATGACATCATAACAACAGTCTGGACTACTGGACCGCCACTTAGTGGCGAATGGCGGTTGTTGTGTTGTGTGTTGTTATGTGTTGGTGTGTGTGTCTGTGTGTAGGTGTGTGTGTTGGTGTGTGTGTGTTGTTGTGTGTGTAGGTGTGTGTGTTGTTATGTGTTGGTGTGTGTGTCTGTGTGTAGGTGTGTGTGTTGGTGTGTGTGTGTTGTTATGTGTTGATGTGTGTGTGTAGGTGTGTGTGTTGTTATGTGTTGGTGTGTGTGTCGGTGTGTAGGTGTGCGAGTTGATGACGAGTACCTGTGTGTGTGTGTTGGTGTGTGTGTGTTGTTACGTGTTGGTGTGTGTGTCTGTGTGTAGGTGTGTGTTGGTGTGTGTGTTGTTATGTGTTGGTGTGTGTGTCTGTGTGTAGGTGTGCGAGTTGATGACGAGTACCTGTGTGTGTGTGTGTTGGTGTGTGTGTGTTGGTGTGTGTGTTGTTATGTGTTGGTGTGTGTGTGTGTAGGTGTGCGAGTTGATGACGAGTACCTGTGTGTGTGTGTGTTGGTGTGTGTGTTGGTGTGTGTGTTGTTATGTGTTGGTGTGTGTGTGTTGGTGTGTGTGTGTGTTGGTGTGTGTGTTGTTATGTGTTGGTGTGTGTGTGTGTAGGTGTGCGAGTTGATGACGAGTACCTGTGTGTGTTTTGTTATGTGTTGGTGTGTGTGTGTCTGTGTGTAGGTGTGTGTGTTGTTATGTGTTGGTGTGTGTGTGTCTGTGTGTAGGTGTGTGTGTAGGTGTGTGTGTTGGTGTGTGTGTGTTGTTACGTGTTGGTGTGTGTGTGTGTCTGTGTGTAGGTGTGTGTTGGTGTGTGTATCTGTGTGTAGGTGTGCGAGTTGATGACGAGTACCTGTGTGTGTGTGGCCTGCCTACGATCCATCCTGGGTTTAACCAGACTGGATTGTGTGAGGAGCTCACAAATCCTTGAAAGATCTGGGCAGGGTCCCATCGGTGAGCTCCTCCGGCAGGCAAGGCTGCGATGGCTGGGTCATGTAGCCCACATGCCCAGCCACCGCATGCCGAAACAGCTTTTGTTTGGCCGGATTGAGGGGGCTAAGCGGGCGCGGCACGGGCTAGAGAAGAGATGGAGTGATGTGGTACAGGAGGACGTGGAGCTGAGTGGACTTGCCGATGACCGGTACCAGCGGTGTCAAGATCGGCCTCTGTGGAGGAGGCTCGTGAAGGATGCTACTGG
>NW_027422624.1:736718-753056 GCF_048934315.1 Petromyzon marinus
CGTGTCTCTGAGTGGGTTCACGGTGGCCGTGTCTCTGGGTGGGTTCACGATGGCCGTGTCTCTGGGTGGGTTCACGATGGCCGTGTCTCTGAGAGGGTTCACGGTGGCCGTGTCTCTGGGTGGGTTCACGGTGGCCGTGTCTCTGGGTGGGTTCACGATGGCCGTGTCTCTGAGAGGGTTCACGATGGCCGTGTCTCTGAGAGGGTTCACGGTGGCCGTGTCTCTGAGAGGGTTCACGGTGGCCGTGTCTCTGAGAGGGTTCACGGTGGCCGTGTCTCTGAGAGGGTTCACGATGGCCGTGTCTCTGAGCGGGTTCACGGTGGCCGTGTCTCTGAGCGGGTTCACGGTGGCCGTGTCTCTGAGTGGGTTCACGGTGGCCGTGTCTCTGAGAGGGTTCACGGTGGCCGTGTCTCTGGGTGGGTTCACGGTGGCCGTGTCTCTGGGTGGGTTCACGATGGCCGTGTCTCTGAGAGGGTTCACGATGGCCGTGTCTCTGGGTGGGTTCACGATGGCCGTGTCTCTGAGAGGGTTCACGATGGCCGTGTCTCTGAGCGGGTTCACGGTGGCCGTGTCTCTGGGTGGGTTCACGATGGCCGTGTCTCTGAGCGGGTTCACGATGGCCGTGTCTCTGAGAGGGTTCACGATGGCCGTGTCTCTGAGAGGGTTCACGGTGGCCGTGTCTCTGAGAGGGTTTACGGTGGCCGTGTCTCTGAGAGGGTTCACGGTGGCCGTGTCTCTGAGAGGGTTCACGATGGCCGTGTCTCTGAGCGGGTTCACGGTGGCCGTGTCTCTGAGCGGGTTCACGGTGGCCGTGTCTCTGAGTGGGTTCACGGTGGCCGTGTCTCTGAGAGGGTTCACGGTGGCCGTGTCTCTGGGTGGGTTCACGGTGGCCGTGTCTCTGGGTGGGTTCACGATGGCCGTGTCTCTGAGAGGGTTCACGATGGCCGTGTCTCTGGGTGGGTTCACGATGGCCGTGTCTCTGAGAGGGTTCACGATGGCCGTGTCTCTGAGCGGGTTCACGGTGGCCGTGTCTCTGGGTGGGTTCACGATGGCCGTGTCTCTGAGCGGGTTCACGATGGCCGTGTCTCTGGGTGGGTTCACGATGGCCGTGTCTCTGAGCGGGTTCACGGTGGCCGTGTCTCTGAGCGGGTTCACGATGGCCGTGTCTCTGAGTGGGTTCACGGTGGCCGTGTCTCTGAGTGGGTTCACGGTGGCCGTGTCTCTGGGTGGTTTCACGGTGGCCGTGTCTCTGAACGGGTTCACGATGGCCGTGTCTCTGAGCGGGTTCACGGTGGCCGTGTCTCTGAGCGGGTTCACGATGGCCGTGTCTCTCCCACAGGAGACAAGAAGGAGTTGGGGGCCGCTAGGCGGAGCCGCTACTACATGAAGTACGGCAACCCCAACTACGGCGGGATGAAGGGGATCATCAGCAGCTCCTGGTGAGCGTCACTGCACCGGCATCGTCGTCGCGGTCCTCGTCAGCATGTCCATCGGCCCTGCCCGAGGCTACCTGGGGGAGCTTTACCTGCGTGCGTGCGTGTGCGTGAGTGCCGTAGGAAGCGCCGCTACCACTCGAGGCGTCTGCAGCGCGACGTCTTCAAGAAGAAGTCGCCCAGCAGCACCGGGGCAGCGTTCAGTCGCTCACACAGCGGCGGTGAGAGGCTCCACCACCACCACCATGACCACCATCACCACCATCGTCACCACCACCACCACCGTCACCACCACCGTCATCACCACCACCACCGTAACCGTCACCACCACCACTGTCACCACCACCGTGATCGTCACCATCATAATCACCACCAGTCACCACCGCTGTCACCACCACCGTCATCACCACCACCACCATGATCACCACCACCGTCACCACCGTCACCACCATGACCACCACCTCCACCGTCACCACCGTCACCACCACCACCATGACCACCACCACCACCGTCACCACCACCGTCACCACCACCACCATGACCACCATCACCACCATGACCACCATCACCACCACCGTCATCACCATCACCACCGTCACCGTCACCACCACCACCACCATGACCACCACCACCACCGTCACCACCACCGTCATCACCACCACCGTAACCGTCACCACCACCACTGTCACCACCACCACCACCGTCACCACCACCACCATGACCACCACCACCACCACCGTCACCATCACCAACCATGACCACCATCACCACCACCACCACCGTCACCACCACCGTGATCGCCACCACTATCACCACCACAGTCATCATCACCAACACCGTCACCATCGCCGTCACCACCACCGTCACCACCACCGTCACCACTGTCACCACCATCACCACCACCACCATGACCACTACAACCGTCACCACCGTCACTACCACCTCCGCCGCCACCATCATGCCTACCATCACGTCACCGTCACCATCACCGTCACCATCACCGTCACCATCACCGTCACCATCACCGTCACCATCACCGTCACCATCACCGTCACCATCACCGTCACCATCACCGTCACCACCATCACAGTCTATCGTAGTCGTCATCCCACACCCCCCATTAGCACGGGAGGTGTGGAATGACGACGCCTCCCCTCGTGACTCCTCCCCCCGTGACTCCTCCCCCCGTGACTCCTCCCACCGTGACTCCTCCCCTTGTGACGCCTCCCCCCGTGACTCCTCCCCCCGTGACTCCTCCCACCGTGACTCCTCCCCTTGTGACGCCTCCCCTCGTGACTCCTCCCCCCGTGACTCCTCTCCCCGTGACTCCTCCCCCCGTGACTCCTCCCCCCATGACTCCTCCCCCCGTGACACCTCCCCCGTGACGCCTCGCCCCGTGACTCCTCCCCCGTGACTCCTCCCCCGTGACTCCTCCCCCCGTGACGCCTCCCCCCGTGACTCCTCCCCCCGTGACTCCTCCCCCCGTGACTCCTCCCCCCGTGACTCCTCCCCCCATGACTCCTCCCCCCGTGACGCCTCCCCCCGTGACGCCTCCCCCCGTGACGCCTCCCCCCGTGACTCCTCCCCTCGTGACTCCTCCCCCCGTGACTCCTCCCCCCGTGACGCCTCCCCCCGTGACGCCTCCCCCCGTGACGCCTCCCCCCGTGACTCCTCCCCCCGTGACTCCTCCCCCCGTGACTCCTCCCCCCGTGACTCCTCCCCCCGTGACTCCTCCCTCCGTGACGCCTCCCCCCGTGACGCCTCCCCCGTGACTCCTCCCCCGTGACTCCTCCCCCCGTGCTCCCTCCCCCCGTGACTCCTCCCCCCGTGCTCCCTCCCCCCGTGACTCCTCCCCCCGTGCTCCCTCCCCCCGTGACTCCTCCCCCCGTGACTCCTCCCCCGTGACGCCTCCCCCCGTGACTCCTCCCCCCGTGACTCCTCCCCCCGTGACTCCTCCGACCGTGACTCCTCCCCCCGTGACGCCTCCCCCCGTGACTCCTCCCCCCGTGACTCCTCCCCCGTGACTCCTCCCCCGTGACTCCTCCCCCCGTGACGCCTTCCCCCGTGACTCCTCCCCCCGTGACTCCTCCCCCCGTGACTCCTCCCCCGTGACTCCTCCCCCCGTGACTCCTCCCCCCGTGACGCCTCCCCCCGTGACGCCTCCCCCCGTGACGCCTCCCCCCGTGACTCCTCCCCCCGTGACTCCTCCCCCCGTGACTCCTCCCCCCGTGACTCCTCCCTGCGTGACGCCTCCCCCCGTGACTCCTCCCCCGTGACTCCTCCCCCGTGACTCCTCCCCCGTGACTCCTCCCCCCGTGCTCCCTCCCCCCGTGACTCCTCCCCCCGTGCTCCCTCCCCCCGTGACTCCTCCCCCGTGACTCCTCCCCCCGTGCTCCCTCCCCCCGTGACTCCTCCCCCCGTGACTCCTCCCCCGTGACTCCTCCCCCCGTGACGCCTCCCCCCGTGACTCCTCCCCCGTGACTCCTCCCCCGTGACTCCTCCCCCGTGACTCCTCCCCCCGTGCTCCCTCCCCCCGTGACTCCTCCCCCCGTGCTCCCTCCCCCCGTGACTCCTCCCCCGTGACTCCTCCCCCCGTGCTCCCTCCCCCCGTGACTCCTCCCCCCGTGACTCCTCCCCCGTGACTCCTCCCCCCGTGACTCCTCCCCCGTGACGCCTCCCCCCGTGACTCCTCCCCCCGTGACTCCTCCCCCCGTGCTCCCTCCCCCCGTGACTCCTCCCACGTGACTCCTCCCCCCGTGCTCCCTCCCCCCGTGACTCCTCCCCCCGTGACTCCTCCCCCGTGACTCCTCCCCCCGTGACTCCTCCCCCGTGACTCCTCCCCCCGTGACTCCTCCGACCGTGACTCCTCCCCCCGTGACTCCTCCCCCGTGACTCCTCCCCCCGTGACTCCTCCCCCGTGACTCCTCCCCCCGTGACTCCTCCGACCGTGACTCCTCCCCCCGTGACGCCTCCCCCCGTGACTCCTCCCCCCGTGACTCCTCCCCCCGTGCTCCCTCCCCCCGTGACCCCTCCCCCCGTGACGCCTCCCCCCGTGACGCCTCCCCCCGTGACTCCTCCCACCGTGACTCCTCCCACCGTGACTCCTCCCCCCGTGACTCCTCCCCCCGTGACTCCTCCCCCCGTGACTCCTCCCCCCGTGACGCCTCCCCCTGTGACTCCTCCACCCTTGACTCCTCCCCCCGTGACTCCTCCCCCCGTGACGCCTCCCCCCGTGACTCCTCCCCCCGTGACTCCTCCCCCCGTGACGCCTCCCCCCGTGACGCCTCCCCCCGTGACGCCTCCCACCGTGACTCCTCCCCCCGTGACTCCATCCCCCCGTGACTCCTCCCCCCGTGACTCCTCCCCCCGTGACTCCTCCCCCCGTGACTCCTCCCCCCGTGACTCCTCCCCCCGTGACTCCTCCCCAGAGCTTCGCGAGGTCCCCGAGGAGACAATCTTGGAGGAGGACGAGGAGGAGGAGGAGGAGGCGGATTTGCCGGACTTTGCCGATCGGCGTCGCAAAGCCGCCACCTCGGCCACCGCGGCCACCACCACCACCACCACCACCACCTCGGCGGTGGTTCACAACCGCGGGCACGGCCGGCCGAACGTCTCCCGGCCACGGCAATCGGACTCGGACTCTGCCGATGACGACGAGGAGGAGGAGGAGGAGGAGGATGACGACATGGACTACGATCTGGAGCTGCGGATGATTTCTCAGCCGGCGCAGCTGCAGCTGCTCGTGGTTGGCACCGCCGCCACTGCCGCTGCGGCACCACCGGCGGTGAAGTGTGGCGGTGGCGGTGGTGGCGGTGGTGGTGGTGGCGGTGGTGGTGGCGGTGGTGGCGGTGGTGGCGGTGCAGCGATCCGGCTGTCAAGGATGACGATGTACGCGGACGAGGTGGAGGCTCGGCTGAAGACGATCCGGCAAGCGGTGCGGGGAACGCGGTACGGCACACGGCAAGCGCCACCGCGATCGCCACCGCCGTCATCACCACACTGCCACCACCACCACCACAAACAGCAACCACCACCACCACCATCATCATCACCACACCACCACAAACAACAACCACCACCACCATCGTCATCACCACACTACCACAGCCACAACCACAAACAACAACCACCACCACAACCATCACCACCATCGTCATCACCACACTACCACCACCACCACAAACAACAACCACCACCACCACCATCATCATCACCACACCACCACAAACAACAACCACCACCACCATCGTCCTCACCACACTACCACCACCACCATAAATAACAACAACCACCACCACCACCATCGTCATCACCAAACTGCCACCACCACAAACAACAACCATCACCACCACCATCGTCATCACCACACTACCACAGCCACAACCACAAACAACAACAACCACCACAACCACCACCACCATCGTCATCACCACACCACCACCACAAACAACAACCACCACCACCATCGTCATCACCACACTACCACAGCCACAACCACAAACAACAACAACCACCACAACCACCACCACCATCGTCATCACCACACTACCACCACCACAAACAACAACAACCACCACCACCACCATCGTCATCACCACACTACCACCACCACCATAAATAACAACAACCACCACCACCACCATCGTCATCACCACACTACCACCGCCACAACCACCACCACCACCACGATCACCAGCGATGTCAAGATCGGCCTCTGGGGAGGAGGAGGCTCGTGAAGGACGCTGCTGCTACTGGGCAGTGCCAGGCTAGGTGCACAGTGAGGCTACAGGGCAGTGCCAGGCTAGGTGCACTGTGAGGCTACTGGCAGTGCCAGGTTAGGTGCACTGTGAGGCTACAGGGCAGTGCCAGGCTAGGTGCACTGTGAGGCTACTGGCAGTGCCAGGCTAGGTGCACCCTGAGGCTACTGGCAGTGCCAGGCTAAGTGCACTGTGAGGCTACAGGGCAGTGCCAGGCTAGGTGCACTGTGAGGCTACAGGGCAGTGCCAGGCTAGGTG
Source organism: Petromyzon marinus (assembly GCF_048934315.1). Classification (NCBI taxonomy): domain Eukaryota; kingdom Metazoa; phylum Chordata; class Hyperoartia; order Petromyzontiformes; family Petromyzontidae; genus Petromyzon; species Petromyzon marinus. The sequence continues at coordinate 743,167 of NW_027422624.1, forward strand.
CACTGTGAGGCTACTGGCAGTGCCAGGCTAGGTGCACAGTGAGGCTACAGGGCAGTGCCAGGCTAGGTGCACTGTGAGGCTACTGGCAGTGCCAGGCTAGGTGCACCCTGAGGCTACTGGCAGTGCCAGGCTAAGTGCACTGTGAGGCTACAGGGCAGTGCCAGGCTAGGTGCACTGTGAGGCTACAGGGCAGTGCCAGGCTAGGTGCACTGTGAGGCTACTGGCAGTGCCAGGCTAGGTGCACCCTGAGGCTACTGGCAGTGCCAGGCTAGGTGCACTGTGAGGCTACAGGGCAGTGCCAGGCTAGGTGCACTGTGAGGCTACTGGCAGTGCCAGGCTAGGTGCACAGTGAGGCTACAGGGCAGTGCCAGGCTAGGTGCACTGCCAGGCTAGGTGCACAGTGAGGCTACTGGCAGTGCCAGGCTAGGTGCACCCTGAGGCTACTGGCAGTGCCAGGCTAGGTGCACCCTGAGGCTACTGGTAGTGCCAGGCTAGGTGCACCCTGAGGCTACTGGCAGTGCCAGGCTAGGTGCACCCTGAGGCTACTGGGCAGCTGGAGGCAGTCGCCCTCCAGCAATCAACGACGGAGGGCGGAGGAGCGACGCTCACAACAACGAGCGGAGCGCCGGGCGGATAAAACGCAGCGAGTTGGCACAGTAGGGGGCACAGGTGGTGCACCTAGCCTGGCACAGCAGGGGGCACAGGTGGTACACCTAGCCTGGCACAGCAGGGGGCACAGGTGGTGGTGCACCTAGCCTGGCACAGCAGGGGGCACAGGTGGTGCACCTAGCCTGGCACAGCAGGGGGCACAGGTGGTGGTGCACCTAGCCTGGCACAGCAGGGGGCACAGGTGGTGCACCTAGCCTGCCACAGCAGGGGGCACAGGTGGTGTACCTAGCCTGGCACAGCAGGGGCACAGGTGGTGTACCTAGCCTGGCACAGCAGGGGGCACAGGTGGTGGTGCACCTAGCCTGGCACAGCAGGGGGCACAGGTGGTGGTGCACCTAGCCTGGCACAGCAGGGGGCACGGGTGGTGCACCTAGCCTGGCACAGCAGTCAACCCACGGCACCTGCTGGGTCTGTCACGTGACCTCCTCGTGCACCTAGCCTGGCACAGCAGTCAGCCCATGGCACCTGCTGGGTCTGTCACGTGACCTCCTGCCGGCAGCGTAGCCTTCGACACTTCACACGGTAGCCTCAAGGTGCACAAGCGGCGTGGTGGTTGGTTAGTGGTGGTGATGGTGGTGGTGGTGATGATGGCGGTGGTGATGGTGGTGGTGGTGGTGATGGTGGTGGTGATGGTGATGGCGGTGGTGGTGATGGCGGTGGTGATGGTGGTGGTGGTGGTGATGATGGTGGTGATGGTGGTGGTGATGATGGTGGTGATGATGGTGGTGATGATGGTGGTGATGATGATGGCGGTGGTGGTGATGGTGGTGATGATGGTGGTGATGATGATGGTGATGATGATGGTGATGATGGTGATGATGATGGTGGTGATGGTGATGATGGTGATGATGGTGGTGATGGTGATGATGATGGCGGTGGTGGTGATGGTGGTGATGATGGTGGTGATGATGATGGTGGTGATGATGGTGGTGATGATGATGGTGGTGATGGTGACGATGGTGATGGTGGTGATGATGGCGGTGGTGGTGATGGTGGTGATGATGGTGGTGATGATGATGGTGATGATGATGGTGATGATGGTGGTGGTGATGATGGTGGTGATGATGATGATGTCTTTACCTCTCCTCAGCAGTGGAGGTGGTGGCGGTGGTGTTGGTGGTGGTGGTAGTGGTGGTGGCGGTGGTGGTGATGGTGGTGATGGTGGTGATGGTGATGATGATTGTGATGGTGATGATGTTGGTGGTGGTGATGGTGATGATGGTGGTGGTGGCGGTGGTGGTGGTGGCGGTGGTGGTGATGGTGATGATGGTGGTGGTGATGATGGTGATGATGGTGATGATGATGATGATGTCTTTACCTCTTCTCAGCAGTGGAGGTGGTGGCGGTGGTGGTGGTGTTGGTGGTGGTGGTGGTGATGATGATGATGTCTTTACCTCTTCTCAGCAGTGGAGGTGGTGGTGGTGGTGGTGTTGGTGGTGGTGTTGGCGGTGGTGGTGGTGGTGGTGTTGGTGGTGGTGTGGTGGTGGTGTTGGTGGTGGTGTTGGTGGTGATGATGGTGATGTCTTTACCTCTTCTCAGCAGTGGAGGTGGTGGTGGTGGTGTTGGTGGTGGTGTTGGTGGTGATGATGGTGGTGATGATGGTGATGTCTTTACCTCTTCTCAGCAGTGGAGGTGGTGGTGGTGGTGTTGGTGGTGGTGTTGGTGGTGATGATGGTGGTGATGATGGTGATGTCTTTACCTCTTCTCAGCAGTGGAGGTGGTGGTGGTGGTGTTGGTGGTGTTGGTGGTGGTGGTGGGGTGGTGTTGGTGATGATGATTGTGATGGTGATGATGTTGGTGGTGGTGATGGTGATGATGATGATGATGTCTTTACCTCTTCTCAGCAGTGGAGGTGGTGGTGTTGGTGTTGGTGGTGGGGTGGTGTTGGTGGTGGTGATGATGATGATGTCTTTACCTCTTCTCAGCAGCGGTGGTGTTGGTGGTGTTGGTGGTGGTGGTGGTGGCGTGGTGTTGGTGGTGGTGATGGTGATGATGATGGTGGTGATGGTGATGATGTCTTTAACTCTTCTCAGCAGCAGCGGTGGTGTTGGTGGTGGTGTTGGTGGTGTTGGTGGTGGTGGTGGGGTGGTGTTGGTCAGATCCCCGGAGCTTCCGTCTGGCAGCATCAAGAGCCGTCTGGGAGTGCGGAGGACGTCTCCTGAGAGGGGGGGGGGGCAGGGGGGCCGTGGGGGGGGGGCCTCCTCCCCCCCCTCCTCCCCCCTCTCCTCCTCCCCCCCTCCTCCCCCTCCTCCCCCTCCTCCCTCCCCACCGGCCCCCGGCTCCCTCCCACGCAGAGAGCGCTCACAGGTTCGGAGGCATCTGACGGTCAGTCAGTCAGTCACACAGTCAGTCACACAGTCAGTCAGTCACACAGTCAGTCACTCAGTCAGTCACTCAGTCAGTCACTCAGTCAGTCAGTCACACAGTCAGTCACTCAGTCAGTCACTCAGTCAGTCACTCAGTCAGTCAGTCACACAGTCAGTCACTCAGTCAGTCACTCAGTCAGTCACTCAGTCAGTCACTCAGTTAGTCAGTCAGTCAGTCACACAGTCAGTCACTCAGTTAGTCAGTCAGTCACGCAGTCAGTCACTCAGTTAGTCAGTCACTCAGTCAGTCACACAGTCAGTCACTCAGTCAGTCAGTCACTCAGTCAGTCAGTCAGTCACACAGTCAGTCACTCAGTCAGTCACTCAGTCAGTCAGTCAGTCACTCAGTCAGTCAGTCACACAGTCAGTCAGTCAGTCACTCAGTCAGTCAGTCACTCAGTCAGTCACTCAGTCAGTCAGTCAGTCACACAGTCAGTCACTCAGTCAGTCAGTCACACAGTCAGTCACTCAGTCAGTCACTCAGTTAGTCACTCAGTTAGTCACTCAGTCAGTCAGTCACACAGTCAGTCACTCAGTCAGTCAGTCACACAGTCAGTCACTCAGTTAGTCAGTCAGTCAGTCACACAGTCAGTCACACAGTCAGTCAGTCAGTCACGCAGTCAGTCACACAGTCAGTCAGTCAGTCACTCAGTCAGTCACTCAGTCAGTCACTCAGTCACTCAGTCAGTCACGCAGTCAGTCACTCAGTCAGTCACTCAGTCAGTCACGCAGTCAGTCAGTCACACAGTCAGTCACTCAGTCAGTCAGTTAGTCAGTCACTCAGTAACGCAGTTAGTCAGTCACTCAGTCAGTCAGTAACGCAGTTAGTCAGGCAGTCAGTCAGTCACTGTCACTCAGTCACTGTCACTCAGTCAGTCAGTCACGCAGTCAGTCACGCAGTCAGTCACACAGTCAGTCAGTCAGTCACACAGTCAGTCAGTCAGTCACGCAGTCAGTCAGTCACTCAGTAACGCAGTTAGTCAGTCACTCAGTCAGTCAGTCAGTAATGCAGTTAGTCACGCAGTCAGTCAGTCACTGTCACTCAGTCACTGTCACTCAGTCAGTCACTCAGTCAGTCAGTCACGCAGTCAGTCACGCAGTCAGTCACACAGTCAGCCAGTCACACAGTCAGTCAGTCAGTCACGCAGTCAGTCAGTCACTCAGTAACGCAGTTAGTCAGTCACTCAGTCAGTCAGTCAGTAACGCAGTTAGTCACGCAGTCAGTCAGTCACTGTCACTCAGTCACTGTCACTCAGTCAGTCACTCAGTCAGTCAGTCACGCAGTCAGTCACGCAGTCACTCACACAGTCAGTCAGTCAGTCACACAGTCAGTCAGTCACTCAGTCAGTCACTCAGTCACTCAGTTAGTCAGTCACGCAGTCACTCAGTCAGTCACTCAGTCACTCACTCAGTCAGTCAGTCACTCAGTCAGTCAGTCAGTCACTCAGTCACTGTCACTCAGTCAGTCACTCAGTCAGTCAGTCACGCAGTCAGTCACGCAGTCAGTCACACAGTCAGTCAGTCAGTCACACAGTCAGTCACGCAGTCAGTCAGTCCACTCAGTCAGTCACGCAGTCAGTCAGTCACTCAGTCAGTCACTCACTCAGTCAGTCACTCAGTCACTCAGTTAGTCAGTCACGCAGTCACTCAGTCAGTCACTCAGTCACTCAGTCAGTCACTCAGTCAGTCACTCAGTCAGTCACTGTCACTCAGTCAGTCACTCAGTCAGTCAGTCACGCAGTCAGTCACGCAGTCACACAGTCAGTCAGTCACGCAGTCAGTCAGTCACTCAGTCAATGACTCAGTCACGCAGTCAGTCACTCAGTCAGTCACGCAGTCAGTCACTCAGTCGGTCAGTCAGTCACTCAGTCAGTCACTCAGTCAGTCACGCAGTCAGTCATGCAGTCAGTCACTCAGTCAGTCACGCAGTCAGTCACTCAGTCAGTCACACAGTCAGTCAGTCAGTCACGCAGTCAGTCACTCAGTCAGTCACTCAGTCAGACAGTCACTCACTCAGTCACTCACTCAGTCACACAGTCAGTCACGCAGTCAGTCAGTCACGCAGTCGGTCACTCACACAGCTACTCACACAGCCACTCACACAGCCACTCACTCACACAGCCACTCACTCACACAGCCACTCACTCACACAGCCACTCACTCACACAGCCACTCACTCACACAGCCACTCACTCACACAGCCACTCACTCACACAGCCACTCACTCACACAGCCACTCACTCACACAGCCACTCACTCACACAGCCACTCACTCACACAGCCACTCACACAGCCACTCACTCACACAGCCGCTCACTCACACAGCCACTCACACAGCCACTTACTCACACAGCCGCTCACTCACACAGCCACTCACTCACACAGCCACTCACACAGCCACTCACTCACACAGCCACTCACACACACAGCCACTCACTCACACAGCTACTCACACAGCCACTCACTCACACAGCCACTCACTCACACAGCCACTCACTCACACAGCCACTCACTCACACAGCCACTCACACAGCCACTCACTCACACAGCCACTCACTCACACAGCCACTCACACAGCCACTCACACAGCCACTCACACAGCCACTCACACACACAGCCACTCACACAGCCACTCACACAGCCACTCACACAGCCACTTACTCACACAGCCACTCACTCACACAGCCACTCACACAGCCACTCACACAGCCACTCACACAGCCACTCACACAGCCACTCACACACACAGCCACTCACTTCACACAGCCACTCACTCACACACTCACACAGCCACTCACACAGCCACTCACACAGCCACTCACACAGCCACTCACACAGCCACTCACACAGCCACTCACACAGCCACTCACTCACGCAGCCACTCACACAGCCACTCACACAGCCACTCACACAGCCACTCACACACACAGCCACTCACTCACACAGCCACTCACACAGCCACTCACACAGCCACTCACTCACACAGCCACTCACACAGCCACTCACACAGCCACTCACACAGCCACTCACTCACACAGCCACTCACTCACACAGCCACTCACTCACACACTCACACAGCCACTCACACAGCCACTCACACAGCCACTCACACAGCCACTCACTCACACAGCCACTCACACAGCCACACACACAGCCACTCACACAGCCACTCACTCACACAGCCACTCACACAGCCACTCACACAGCCACTCACACAGCCACTCACTCACACACACACTCACACACACAGCCACTCACTCACACACTCACACAGCCACTCACACACTCACACACACACTCACTCACACAGCCACTCACACAGCCACTCACACACACAGCCACTCACACAGCCACTCACACAGCCACTCACACACACAGCCACTCACACAGCCACTCACTCACACAGCCACTCACTCACACAGCCACTCACACAGCCACTCACACAGCCACTCACACAGCCACTCACACACACAGCCACTCACACAGCCACTCACACAGCCACTCACACAGCCACTTACTCACACAGCCACTCACTCACACAGCCACTCACACAGCCACTCACACAGCCACTCACACAGCCACTCACACAGCCACTCACACACACAGCCACTCACTCCACACAGCCACTCACTCACACACTCACACAGCCACTCACACAGCCACTCACACAGCCACTCACACAGCCACTCACACAGCCACTCACACAGCCACTCACACAGCCACTCACTCACGCAGCCACTCACACAGCCACTCACACAGCCACTCACACAGCCACTCACACAGCCACTCACACAGCCACTCACTCACACAGCCACTCACACAGCCACTCACACAGCCACTCACACAGCCACTCACTCACACAGCCACTCACTCACACAGCCACTCACTCACACACTCACACAGCCACTCACACAGCCACTCACACAGCCACTCACACAGCCACTCACTCACACAGCCACTCACACAGCCACACACACAGCCACTCACACAGCCACTCACTCACACAGCCACTCACACAGCCACTCACACAGCCACTCACACAGCCACTCACTCACACACACACTCACACACACAGCCACTCACTCACACACTCACACAGCCACTCACACACTCACACACACACTCACTCACACAGCCACTCACACAGCCACTCACACACACAGCCACTCACACAGCCACTCACACAGCCACTCACACACACAGCCACTCACACAGCCACTCACACAGCCAGGCACTGCTGCTGCTGTTGGCTACTCACAGCGGCTGCTTTCTCGGCCTTTGCCTTGCAGGCATCAAACGGCGCCTCGGAAAACGACTTCACTCTCCCGACCGCCCATCCCTCCCATCCTCCGGCGGCGGCGGTGGCGGCGGTGGTGCAGGATCATTGCCGTCCCGGGTGAAGGTGTCGGCGCTCAGGCGCGAGGCCACAGACATCCGGTCCAGGCTCGGGCCCAGGCTCACCACGACCGAAGACAAATCTGGTGAGCGTGGTTGGTGAGCGTGGTTGGTGAGCGTGGCAGTGAGGTCATGGTGAGGTTGGTGAGGTCATGGTGAGGTTGGTGAGGTCATGGTGAGGTCATGGTGAGGTTGGTGAGGTCATGGTGAGGTTGGTGAGGTCATGGTGAGGTTGGTGAGGTCATGGTGAGGTTGGTGAGGTCATGGTGAGGTTGGTGAGGTCATGGTGAGGTTGGTGAGGTCATGGTGAGGTTGGTGAGGTCATGGTGAGATTGGTGAGGTCGTGGTGAGGTTGGTGAGGTCGTGGTGAGGTTGGTGAGGTCATGGTGAGGTTGGTGAGGTCATGGTGAGGTTGGTGAGGTCATGGTGAGGTTGGTGAGGTCATGGTGAGGTTGGTGAGGTCACAGTGAGGTTGGTGAGGTCATGGTGAGGTTGGTGAGGTCATGGTGAGGTTGGTGAGGTCATGGTGAGGTTGGTGAGGTCATGGTGAGGTTGGTGAGGTCATGGTGAGGTTGGTGAGGTCATGGTGAGGTTGGTGAGGTCATGGTGAGGTTGGTGAGGTCACGGTGAGGTTGGTGAGGTCATGGTGAGGTTGGTGAGGTCATGGTGAGGTTGGTGAGGTCATGGTGAGGTTGGTGAGGTCATGGTGAGGTTGGTGAGGTCATGGTGAGGTTGGTGAGGTCATGGTGAGGTTGGTGAGGTCATGGTGAGGTTGGTGAGGTCATGGTGAGGTTGGTGAGGTCGTGGTGAGGTTGGTGAGGTCATGGTGAGGTTGGTGAGGTCATGGTGAGGTTGGTGAGGTCATGGTGAGGTTGGTGAGGTCGTGGTGAGGTCATGGTGAGGTTTGGTGAGGTCACAGTGAGGTTGGTGAGGTCATGGTGAGGTTGGTGAGGTCATGGTGAGGTTGGTGAGGTCATGGTGAGGTTGGTGAGGTCATGGTGAGGTTGGTGAGGTCGTGGTGAGGTCATGGTGAGGTTGGTGAGGTCACAGTGAGGTTGGTGAGGTCATGGTGAGGTTGGTGAGGTCATGGTGAGGTTGGTGAGGTCATGGTGAGGTTGGTGAGGTCATGGTGAGGTTGGTGAGGTCATGGTGAGGTTGGTGAGGTCATGGTGAGGTTGGTGAGGTCATGGTGAGGTTGGTGAGGTCATGGTGAGGTTGGTGAGGTCATGGTGAGGTTGGTGAGGTCATGGTGAGGTTGGTGAGGTCATGGTGAGGTTGGTGAGGTCATGGTGAGGTTGGTGAGGTCATGGTGAGGTTGGTGAGGTCATGGTGAGGTTGGTGAGGTCGTGGTGAGGTTGGTGAGGTCATGGTGAGGTTGGTGAGGTCATGGTGAGGTTGGTGAGGTCATGGTGAGGTTGGTGAGGTCGTGGTGAGGTTGGTGAGGTCATGGTGAGGTTGGTGAGGTCATGGTGAGGTTGGTGAGGTCATGGTGAGGTTGGTGAGGTCGTGGTGAGGTTGGTGAGGTCGTGGTGAGGTTGGTGAGGTCATGGTGAGGTTGGTGAGGTCATGGTGAGGTTGGTGAGGTCATGGTGAGGTTGGTGAGGTCACGGTGAGGTTGGTGAGGTCATGGTGAGGTTGGTGAGGTCATGGTGAGGTTGGTGAGGTCATGGTGAGGTTGGTGAGGTCATGGTGAGGTTGGTGAGGTCATGGTGAGGTTGGTGAGGTCATGGTGAGGTTGGTGAGGTCATGGTGAGGTTGGTGAGGTCATGGTGAGGTTGGTGAGGTCATGGTGAGGTTGGTGAGGTCGTGGTGAGGTTGGTGAGGTCATGGTGAGGTTGGTGAGGTCGTGGTGAGGTTGGTGAGGTCATGGTGAGGTTGGTGAGGTCGTGGTGAGGTTGGTGAGGTCATGGTGAGGTTGGTGAGGTCATGGTGAGGTTGGTGAGGTCGTGGTGAGGTTGGTGAGGTCATGGTGAGGTTGGTGAGGTCATGGTGAGGTTGGTGAGGTCATGGTGAGGTTGGTGAGGTCATGGTGAGGTTGGTGAGGTCATGGTGAGGTTGGTGAGGTCATGGTGAGGTTGGTGAGGTCATGGTGAGGTTGGTGAGGTCATGGTGAGGTTGGTGAGGTCATGGTGAGGTTGGTGAGGTCGTGGTGAGGTTGGTGAGGTCATGGTGAGGTTGGTGAGGTCATGGTGAGGTTGGTGAGGTCATGGTGAGGTTGGTGAGGTCATGGTGAGGTTGGTGAGGTCATGGTGAGGTTGGTGAGGTCATGGTGAGGTTGGTGAGGTCATGGTGAGGTTGGTGAGGTCGTGGTGAGGTTGGTGAGGTCATGGTGAGGTTGGTGAGGTCGTGGTGAGGTTGGTGAGGTCATGGTGAGGTTGGTGAGGTCATGGTGAGGTTGGTGAGGTCGTGGTGAGGTTGGTGAGGTCATGGTGAGGTTGGTGAGGTCATGGTGAGGTTGGT
>NW_027422624.1:753156-883156 GCF_048934315.1 Petromyzon marinus
GGAGGGTGAGTGGGAGGGGTGAGTGGGGGGGTGAGTGGGAGGGTGAGTGGGAGGAGTGAGTGAGGAGGGTGAGTTTGGAGGGTGAGTGGGTGGGTTAGTGGGGAGGGTTAAGTGGAGGGTTAGTGGGAGGGTGAGTGGGAGGGTGAGTGGGAGGGTGAGTGGGAGGGTGAGTGGGAGGGTGAGTGGGAGGGTGAGTGGCAGGGTGAGTGGCAGGGTGAGTGGCAGGGTGAGAGGGTGAGTGGGTTAGGTGAGTGGGAGGGCGAGTGATTGGGCGGGTGGATGAGTTGGCGGGTGAGCAGGAAGGTGAGCGGGAGGGTGAGTGGGAGGGTGAGTGGGAGGGTGAGCGGGACTGGGTGAGTCTCTGTATGTTGAACTTCTTTCACACCGTACGTAACCAACCGTGCCAATCGGAGGTGCGGGGTGGTGATGGTGGTGATTGTGGTGATGGTGGTGATGGTGGTGATTACTCTACTGAACTATCGCCTCCCCCTACACCGGCGTTGCGTGCCAGTGGTGTGTGCGGGTCGGAACGCACATGGTTAGGTGTGTGTCTGTGTGTGGGTCGGTGTCTGTGTGTGTGTGTGCGTGTGTGGGTCGGTGTCTGTGTGTGTGTGTGGGTCGGTGTGTGTGTGTGCGTGTGTGTGTGGGTCGGTGCGTGTGTGTTGTGTGTCGGTGTCTGTGTGTGTGCGTGTGTGTGTGTGGGTCGGTGTCTGTGTGTGTGTGTGGGTCGGTGTCTGTGTGTGTGTGTGAGTCGGTGTGTGTGTGTGTGGGTCGGTGTGTGTGTGTGGGTCGGTGTCTGTGTGTGTGTGTGTGGGTCGGTGTCTGTGTGTGTGTGTGTGGGTCGGTGTCTGTGTGTGTGTGTGGGCGGTGTCTGTGTGTGTGGATCGGTGTCTGTGTGTGTCGGTGTGTGTGTGTGTGGGGCGGTGTGTGTGTGGGGCGGTGTGTGTGTGGGTCGGTGTGTGTGTGGGTCGGTGTGTGTGTGGGTCGGTGTCTGTGTGTGTGTGTGTGTGCGTGTGTGCGTGCGTGTGTGTGTGTGCGGGTCGGTGTCTGTGTGTGGGTCGGTGTGTGTGTGTGTGCGTGTGTGTGTGTGTGGGTCGGTGCGTGTGTGTGTGGGTCGGTGTGTGTGTGCGTGCGTGCCTACGCGTGTGTACGGATGTGTGCGTACGTGTGTGTGTGGAGCGGTAGTGCAGTGGTTTGCGTTACGAACCCTGCAAACAGAGTTCGATTCCCGCTCACGGCCATCACCAGCAGTGACAGCGATGATCTGAATGGGCCCTGGGCCTCCCCAAGGTCGACTCAGCCTCAAATGAGTACCTGGTGTAGCAGTGTGGAGTAAACATCGCTACTAGGGAGACAAAGGCGGCCGGGCGTGGTGGTGCTGGCCACCCACCCCCTCTGTGCCACAGTGCCGGTAGCCTTCATAGGTGGTGCTACTCGCCACGAGCAGCACTTGCCCCTACAGCCCTGCTAGAGGCTACCTGGGGGAGCTTTGTCTGTGTGTGCATCATAGGTGGTGCTACTCGCCACTAGCAGCACTTGCCCCTACAGCCCTGCTAGAGGCTACCTGGGGGGAGCTTTGTCTGTGTGTACATCATAGGTGGTGCTACTCGCTACTAGCAGCACTTGCCCCTACAGCCCTGCTGGAGGCTACCTGGGGGAGCTTTGTCTGTGTGTACATCATAGGTGGTGCTACTCGCTACGAGCAGCACTTGCCCCTACAGCCCTGCTAGAGGCTACCTGGGGGAGCTTTGTCTGTGTGTGTACATCATAGGTGGTGCTACTAGCTACTAGCAGCACTTGCCCCTACAGCCCTGCTGGAGGCTACCTGGGGGAGCTTTGTCTCTGTGTGTACATCATAGGTGGTGCTACTAGCTACTAGCAGCACTTGCCCCTACAGCCCTGCTAGAGGCTACCTGGGGGAGCTTTGTCTCTGTATGAGTTAAGACTCCGTTGAGCGACTTTAACCCCGCGTGTGAGACCAGGGCAGTGAAATGACCGCCCCCGGGTGAGAGCGAGATCCTGGGTCTGGGTGTCTCTCTCTCAGGGGGTTCACAGTGGCCGTGTCAGAGACACAGAGAGTCTGGGTACTAGCCCTGGGTCTGGGTGTCTCTCTCTCTCAGGGGGTTCACAGTGGCCGTGTCAGAGACACTGAGAGTCTGGGTTCTAGCCCTGGGTCTGAGTGTCTCTCTCAGGGGGTTCACAGTGGCCGTGTCAGAGACACTGAGAGTCTGGGTTCTAGCCCTGGGTCTGGGTGTCTCTCTCAGGGGGTTCACAGTGGCCGTGTCAGAGACACTGAGGAGTCTGGGTTCAAGCCCTGGGTCTGGGTGTCTCTCTCTCAGGGGGTTCACAGTGGCCTTGTCAGAGACACTGAGAGTCTGGGTTCTAGTCCTGGGTGTCTCTCTCAGGGGGTTCACAGTGGCCGTGTCAGAGACACTGAGGGTCTGGGTTCTAGCCCTGGGTCTGGGTGTCTCTCTCTCAGGGGGTTCACAGTGGCCGTGTCAGAGACACTGAGAGTCTGGGTTCAAGCCCTGGGTCTGGGTGTCTCTCTCAGGGGGTTCACAGTGGCCGTGTCAGAGACACTGAGAGTCTGGGTTCAAGCCCTGGGTCTGGGTGTCTCTCTCAGGGGGTTCACAGTGGCCGTGTCAGAGACACTGAGGGTCTGGGTTCAAGCCCTGGGTCTGGGTGTCTCTCTCAGGGGGTTCACAGTGGCCGTGTCAGAGACACTGAGAGTCTGGGTTCTAGCCCTGGGTCTGGGTGTCTCTCTCAGGGGGTTCACAGTGGCCGTGTCAGAGACACTGAGAGTCTGGGTTCTAGCCCTGGGTCTGGGTGTCTCTCTCAGGGGGTTCACAGTGGCCGTGTCAGAGACACTGCGAGTCTGGGTTCTAGTTCTGGGTCTGGGTGAGTCTCTGTCTCTCAGGGGGTTCACAATGGCCGTGTCAGAGACACTGAGAGTCTGGGTTCAAGCCCTGGGTCTGGGTGTCTCTCTCTCTCAGGGGGTTCACAGTGGCCGTGTCAGAGACACTGAGAGTCTGGGTTCTAGCCCTGGCTCTGGGTGTCTCTCTCTCTCAGGGGGTTCACAGTGGCCGTGTCAGAGACACTGAGAGTCTGGGTTCCAGCCCTGGGTCTGGGTGTCTCTCTCAGGGGGTTCACAGTGGCCGTGTCAGAGACACTGAGACTCTGGGTTCAAGCCCTGGGTCTGGGTGTCTCTTCTAAGGGGGTTCACAGAGGCCGTGTCAGAGACACTGAGAGTCTGGATTCTAGTCCTGGGTCTGGGTGTCTCTCTCTCTCAGGGGGTTCACAGTGGCCGTGTCAGAGACACGGAGGGTCTGGGTTCTAGCCCTGGGTCTGGGTGTTTCTCTCAGGGGGTTCACAATGGTCGTGTCAGAGACACTGAGAGTCTGGGTTCTAGCGCTGGGTGTGGGTGTCTCTCTCAGGGGGTTCACAGTGGCCGTGTGAGAGACACAGAGTCCTGGGTTCAAGCCCTGGGTCTGGGTGTTCTCTCTCTCAGGGGGTTCACAGTGGCCGTGTCAGAGACACTGAGAGTCTGGGTTCTAGCGCTGGGTGTGGGTGTCTCTCTCAGGGGGTTCACAGTGGCCGTGTGAGAGACACTGAGAGTCTGGGTACTAGCCCTGGGTCTGGGTGTCTCTCTCAGGGGGTTCACAGTGGCCGTGTCAGAGACAGAGAGTCTGGGTTCAAGCCCTGGGTCTGGGTGTCTCTCTCTCAGGGGGTTCACAGTGGCCGTGTCAGAGACACTGAGAGTCTGGGTTTCTAGCCCTGGGTCTGGGTGTCTCTCTCTCTCAGGGGGTTCACAGTGGCCGTGTCAAGTTCGGCCGTGTCAGCTTCGTCACGGCCGCGTCGGAGAGACGCACTGAGCCAGCAGTCCCGTTAACATGTTTGGTTCATGACCTGAGTGTCTCTCTCTCGCGGGCTGTCTCTGGGGGTTCATAATGGCCCGTATCAGGAGGAACAAACAGCGGCGTCGGGGGCTGAGGATATCCGGGATGGAGGGGGGGGCGTAAACACCCGCCGTGTACAGTGCGCCCCCCCCCCCCCCCGCGTACAGTGCAGTGATGTTTTGGCGAACATTTGTAAGTAAACAGAACAATAATTTCCTTTGCCCGCTCATCGACTCGCCCACTCGCTCACCCACCCACGCATTCACTCACTCACCCACCCGCTAATTGACTCGCCAACTCGCTCACACACCCACCGATTCACCCACCCACCGATTCACTCACACACTCCCCCACCCGCTGATTCGCTCACTCGCCCACTCGCTCACCTACCCGCTCATTCACTCACCCACCTGCTAATTCACTCACCAGCTCGCTCACCCACCCACCGATTCACCCACCCACTGATTCACTCACACACTCCCCCACCCGCTGATTCACTCACTCGCCCACTCGCTCACCCACCCGCTCATTCACTCATCCACCTGCTGATTTGCTCACTCACCCACTCACTCACCCACCCGCTCATTCACTCACCCACCCACTCATTCACTTACCCACCCGCTCATTCACTCACCCATCCGCTCATTCACTCACCCACCCACCCGCTCATTCACTCACCCACCCACCCGCTCATTCACTCACCCACCCACCCACCCGCTCATTCACTCACCCACCCACCCGCTCATTCACTCACCCACCCACCCGCTCATTCACTCACCCACCCACCCGCTCATTCACTCACCCACCCACCCGCTCATTCACTCACCCACCCACCCGCTCATTCACTCACCCACCCACCCGCTCATTCACTCACCCACCCACCCGCTCATTCACTCACCCACCCACCCGCTCATTCACTCACCCACCCACCCGCTCATTCACTCACCCACCCACCCGCTCATTCACTCACCCACCCACCCGCTCATTCACTCACCCACCCACCCGCTCATTCACTTACCCACCAACTCGCTCACCCACCCATCGATTCACTCATCCACCCACCGATTCACTCATCCACCCACTGATTCGCTCACTCACCCACTCACCCACTCACTCACTCGCTCATTCACTCATTCACCCACTTGCTCATTCACTCTTAAGCGAGCATTCGCCCCTCAGCTGTGTTGACGTGTTATGCCCATTTAGCTCCCTCTATCCGGCCAAACAGAAGCTGTTTGGGCATAGGGTGGCTGGGCATGCGGTGGCTGGGCATGCAGGCTACGTGACCCAGCTAACGCAGCCTTGCCTGCTGGAGGAGCTCACCGATGGGACTGTGTTCAGATCTCTCAAGGATTTGTGAGCTCCTCACAAAATCCAGCCTGCAGGTTAAACCCGGGATGGATCGTAGGCAGGGCCGGCCTGGATGTTTATAACCGGCGAAGATGTTCCGATTAGGGGGGTCCACGTTTCACAAGCGTAGAGAAGGGAGGGAATGACCGTGGCCGAGAAGACCTGAAGCTTAGTGCGGAGCGACAGACCAGGTAGCTTCCACACAGCGTTACGCAACCGATGAAAAGATATTGCCGCTCGACTGATTCGGAGTGAGACCTCTGCTGTTAAACTGGAGCCAGTCATAAGCACACTGCCCAGGTATGGGAAACTCTTCCACTCTCTCCATAACTGCCCCATCACCGATTGGGAATTGTGGGGGTGGAGTGTCCGATGGTACAAAATACCCAGGCAGGTGCTTAGTTTTGGTGGGGCTGATGGTAGGCCCCACCTCTTAGTGGCACGCTCCAGTCTCAGCAGCAGCGTCTCCAACTCCTCCGGTGGGTGGGAGGGGGCTGTGGGTGGGAGGGGGCTGTGGGTGGGAGGGGGCTGTGGGTGGGGGGGGGCTGTGGGTGGGTGGGGGGGCCCTGACCATTGGGATGGAAGCGGTGCCACCGCCACTGTCACCACCACTGTCACCACCACCACTACCACTGTCACCATCACTGTCACTACTGTCACCACCACCACTACCACTGTCACCATCACTGTCACTACTGTCACCACCACCACTACCACTGTCACCATCACTGTCACCACCACTGTCACCACTACCACTGTCACCATCACTGTCACCATCACTGTCACCATCACTGTCACCACCACTGTCACCACCACCACTACCACTGTCATCATCGTCACTGTCACCACTACCACTCACCTTCGTCACTGTCACCACCACCACTACCAATGTCACCATCACTGTCACCACCACCACTACCACTGTCACCACCACTGTCACCACTACCACTGTCACCATCACTGTCACCATCACTGTCACCACTACCACTGTCACCACTACCACTGTCACCACTACCACTGTCACCATCACTGCCACCATCACTGTCACCATCACTGTCACCATCACCGCCACTGCCGGCACCGCCACTGCCACTACCGTCACCACCGCCATCGTCGCCACTCACCGCTGGCACTGCCACCATCACCGCCATCACTGCCACCGCTTTGGGTGGTTACGTGGTGGTGGTTGTGGTGGTGGTTGTTGTGGTGGTGGTTGTTGTGGTGGTGGTTGTGGTGGTGGTGGTTGTGGTCGTGGTGGTGGTTGTGGTGGTGGTGGTGGTTGTGGTGGTTGTGGTCGTGGTTGTTGTGGTGGTAGTGGTTTATCATCATCGGGTTCAGGGTTCTGTTTGCCAACTTCTCCCTCCCTGTACAGTAAACAGGTGCCCAGCCCCTCCCCCCACCTCCCCCCCCCACCTCACCCCCCACCTCACCCCCCACCTCACCCCCCCACCTCCTCCCCACCTCACCCCTCCCCCCCACCTCACGCACCACCACCACGCCGCCTCTCCACACAACCTTTGCTCAAAGTCGCTGCTGCTGCTGCTGCTATCTTGCAGCAGATTACACGGAGCGGAACTGGGCGTGTGGGTGGGTGTGTCGGGGTGTGGGTGGGAGTGTCGGTGTGTGGGTGGGTGTGTCGGTGTGTGTGGGTGGGAGTGTCGGTGTGTGTGGGTGGGTCTGTCGGTGTGTGGGTGTGGGTGGGAGTGTCGGTGGGTGTGGGTGTGGGTGGGTGTGGGTGTGGGTGGGTGTGGGTGGGTGTGTCGGTGTGTGTGGGTGGGTGTGTCGGTGTGTGGGTGTGGGTGGGTGGGAATGTGGATGTGGGTGGGTGTGTCGGTGTGTGTGGGTGGGTGTGTCGGTGTGTGGGTGTGGGTGGGTGGGAATGTGGATGTGTGTGGGTGGGTGTGTCGGTGTGTGGGTGTGGGTGGGTGGGAGTGTGTGTGTGGGTGGGAGTGTCGGTGTGTGGGTGGGTGGGAGTGTCGGTGTGTGGGTGGGTGGGAGTGTCGGTGTGTGGGTGGGTGGGAGTGTCGGTGTGTGGGTGGGTGGGAGTGTCGGTGTGTGGGTGGGTGTGTCGGTGGGTGGGTGTCGGGGTGAGTGGGTGTCGGGGTGAGTGGGTGTGTGATTGTGTGTGACAGGGCCTGTGGGTTTGTGTGAGTGGGTGGGTGTGTGTGTGAGTGGGTGTGTGAGTGAGTGTGTGTGTGGCTGGGTGAGATGGGGTGTGGGTGAGTGTGACATGGCCTGTATGTGTGTGTTGGTGTGTGAGTGAGTGGGTGTGTGTGTCTAAGTGTGTGGGAGCAGTGGGTGTGTGTGTGGGTGTGTGAGTGAGTGAGTGGGTGTGTGTGTGGATGTGTGTGAGTGTGTGTGTGTGGCTGGGTGAGATGGGGTGTGGGTGAGTGTGACATGGCCTGTGTGTATGTGTGAGTGAGTGTGTGTTGGTGTGTCTGAGTGTGTGGGAGCAGTGGGTGTAGTGGTTAGCGCTACGAACCCGGCGACCCGAGTTGGATTCTCGCTCATGGCCAACACCGTCGGTGACGATTCTCTGAACCGGTTCTCGGCCTCCCCTGGGTCGACTCAGCCGCAAATGAGTAGCTGGTGTAGCGGTGTAGTAAACATCGCTAGCACTGGGGAGACAAAGGCGGCCGGGCGTGGTGCTGGTCACCCACCCCCTCGTGTGCCGTGCCGGCCTTCAGAGGTGCTGCTCCTCGCTAACAGCACTTGCCCCTACAGTCTGTTACAGGCTACATGGGGGATCTGTCTTTGTGTGTGTGTGTCTGTGTGTGTGTCTGTGTGTGTGTCTGTGTGTGTGTCTATCTGTGTGTCTGTTTGTGTGTCTATCTGTTGTGTGTGTGTGTGTGTGTGTCTGTGTGTGTCTATCTGTTTGTGTGTCTGTGTGTGTATCTGTTTGTGTGTCTGTGTGTGTATCTGTTTGTGTGTCTGTGTGTGTCTATCTGTTTGTGTGTCTGTGTGTGTCTATCTGTTTGTGTGTCTGTGTGTGTCTATCTGTGTGTGTGTCTATCTGTGTGTGTGTCTATCTGTGTGTCTATCTGTGTGTCTGTGTGTGTGTGTCTGTGTGTGTCTGTGTGTGTGTCTATCTGTCTGTGTGTGTGTCTGTGTGTGTGTCTGTCTGTGTGTCTATCTGTGTGTGTGTGTCTATCTGTGTGTCTGTGTGTGTGTGTCTGTGTGTGTCTGTGTGTGTGTCTATCTGTCTGTGTGTGTGTCTGTGTGTGTGTGTCTGTGTGTGTGTCTGTCTGTGTGTCTATCTGTGTGTGTGTGTCTATCTGTGTGTCTGTGTGTGTGTGTCTGTGTGTGTGTGTCTATCTGTCTGTGTGTGTGTCTGTGTGTGTGTCTGTCTGTGTGTCTATCTGTGTGTGTGTGTCTATCTGTGTGTGTGTCTGTCTGTGTGTCTATCTGTGTGTGTGTGTCTATCTGTGTGTGTGTGTCTGTGTGTGTGTGTCTATCTGTGTGTGTGTCTGTGTGTGTGTGTCTGGCCACCCACCCCCTCGTGTGCCATGCTGTACCGGCCTTCATAGCTGCTGCTGCTGCTGCTCGCAAAGCGCAGCACTTGCCTTGACAGCCTGGTGTGAGGCTGTCAGGAGGTATTGTTGGTCTCTGTGACTATATAAGGGTGTTGTATGGGTGTGTGAGTGATAAGGTAACTATGTGTGTCCGTGAGTGTGTGGAGCGGTGGTTCAGTGGTTAGCGCTACGCTGCACTACGAACCTGGCCACCCGGGTTCGATTCCCGCTCACGGCCAACACCGCCGGTGACGATTTTCTGAACCGGTTCTGGGCCCCCCCCAGGTCGACTCGGCCTCAAATGAGTACCTGGTGTAGCGGTGTGTAGTAAACATCGTCACTGGGGAGACAAAGGCGGCCTGGCGTGGTGCTGGCCACCCACCCCCTCGTGTGCCGTTCATAAGTGCTACTTGCTAACAGCACTTGCCCCTACAGTCTGTTAATGCTACACGGGGGAGCTTTATCTGTGTGTCAGCAGAGGAGGTCCCTGTGTGAGTCGATGGGTCTCTGTGTGGTGAGTCTGTGGGTCTGTGTGGTGAGTCTGTGGGTCTGTGTGGTGAGTCTGTGGATCTCTGTGGTGAGTCTATGGGTCTCTGTGTGGTGAGTCTGTGGGTCTGTGTGGTGAGTCTGTGGGTCTCTGTATGGTGAGTCTATGGGTCTCTGTGTGGTGAGTCTATGGGTCTCTGTGTGGTGAGTCTGTGGGTCTCTGTGTGCTGAGTCTATGGTCCTCTCTGTGGTGAGTCTATGGGTCTCTGTGTGCTGAGTCTATGGGTCTCTGTGGGTCTCTGTGTGGTGAGTCTATGGGTCTCTGTGTGCTGAGTCTGTGGGTCTGTGTGGTGAGTCTGTGGGTCTCTGTGTGGTGAGTCTATGGGTCTCTGTGTGCTGAGTCTGTGGGTCTCTGTGTGCTGAGTCTGTGGGTCTCTGTGTGCTGAGTCTGTGGGTCTCTGTGTGGTGAGTCTATGGGTCTCTGTGTGGTGAGTCTATGGGTCTCTGTGTGCTGAGTCTATGGGTCTCTGTGTGGTGAGTCTATGGGTCTGTGTCGTGAGTCTGTGGGTCTCTGTGGGTCTCTGTGTGGTGAGTCTATGGTACTCTCTGTGGTGAGTCTATGGGTCTCTATGGGTCTCTGTGTGGTGAGTCTGTGGGTCTCTGTGTGGTGAGTCTATGGGTCTGTGTGGTGAGTCTATGGGTCTGTGTGGTGAGTCTATGGGTCTCTGTGTGGTGAACCGATGGTACTCTCTGTGGTGAGTCTATGGGTCTCTATGGTACTCTCTGTGGTGAGTCTATGGGTCTCTATGGTACTCTCTGTGTGGTGAGTCTATGGGTCTCTGTGTAGTGAGTCTGTGGGTCTCTGTGGGTCTCTGTGTGGTGAGTCTATGGGTCTCTGTGGTGAGTCTATGGGTCTCTATGGTACTCTCTGTGGTGAGTCTATGGGTCTCTATGGTGCTCTCTGTGTAGTGAGTCTATGGGTCTCTGTGTAGTGAGTCTGTGGGTCTCTGTGGGTCTCTGTGTGGTGAGTCTATGGGTCTCTGTGTGGTGAGTCTATGGTACTCTCTGTGGTGAGTCTATGGGTCTCTGTGTGGTGAGTCTGTGGGTCTCTGTGTGGTGAGTCTATGGGTCTGTGTGGTGAGTCTATGGGTCTCTGTGTGCTGAGTCTGTGGGTCTCTGTGTGGTGAGTCTATGGGACTCTGTGTGGTGAGTCTATGGGTCTCTGTGTGGTGAGTCTATGGGTCTCTGTGTAGTGAGTCTGTGGGTCTCTGTGGGTCTCTGTGTGGTGAGTCTATGGGTCTCTATGGTACTCTCTGTGGTGAGTCTATGGGTCTCTGTGGTGAGGCTATGGGTCTCTGGTACTCTCTGTGGTGAGTCTATGGGTCTCTATGGTACTCTCTGTGGTGAGTCTATGGGTCTCTGTGGTGAGTCTATGGGTCTCTATGGTACTCTCTGTGTGATGAGTCTGTGGGTCTGTGTGGTGAGTCTATGGTACTCTGTGGTGAGTCTATGGGTCTCTATGGTACTCTCTGTGTGGTGAGTCTATGGTACTCTCTGTGTGGTGAGTCTATGGGTCTCTATGGTACTCTCTCTGTGGTGAGTCTATGGTACTCTCTGTGGTGAGTCTATGGTACTCTCTGTGTGGTGAGTCTATGGTACTCTCTGTGTGGTGAGTCTATGGTACTCTCTGTGTGGTGAGTCTATGGTACTCTCTGTGTGGTGAGTCTATGGTACTCTCTGTGTGGTGAGTCTATGGTACTCTCTGTGTGGTGAGTCTATGGTACTCTCTGTGTGGTGAGTCTGTGGTACTCTCTGTGGTGAGTCTATGGGTCTCTGTGGTGAGTCTATGGTACTCTCTGTGTGGTGAGTCTATGGTACTCTCTGTGTGGTGAGTCTGTGGTACTCTCTGTGGTGAGTCTATGGGTCTCTGTGGTGAGTCTATGGGTCTCTGTGGTGAGTCTATGGTACTCTCTCTGTGGTGAGTCTATGGTACTCTCTGTGTGGTGAGTCTGTGGGTCTCTCTCTCTGTGTCTCTCTCCGTGGCCCGGCAGCAGGGGGGTGGGGGCTGCCGCCATGCTGGAGGAGGGAGACTTTGACCGCGAGCAGAGCACCGAGTCGAGCCTCCTGGCCTCCGTCAAGGAGCAGGAGGCTCAGTTTAAACGGCTCACCATGGAGCTGGAGGAGGAGCAGAGACACGTAGCCTCCTATACCACCACCAACGTGAGCTGCTCACCCCTACACTCACCCCTACACTCACCCCTACACTCACCCCTACACTCACCCCTACACTCACTCACCCCTACACTCACCCCTACACTCGCTCACCCCTACACTCGCTCACCCCTACACTCACTCACCCCTACACTCACTCACTCACCCCTACTCTCACTCACCCCTACACTCACTCACCCCTACACTCACCCCTACACTCACTCACCCCTACACTCACTCACCCCTACACTCACTCACTCACCCCTACTCTCACTCACCCCTACACTCGCTTACCCCTACACTCACCCGCCCCTACACTCGCTTACCCCTACACTCGCTCACCCCTACACTCACTCACCCCTACACTCACTCACTCACCCCTACACTCACCCCTACACTCACTCACCCCTACACTCACTCACCCCTACACTCACTCACCCCTACACTCACTCACTCACCCCTACACTCACCCCTACACTCACTCACCCCTACTCTCGCTCACCCTACACTCGCTCACCCCTACACTCGCTCGCCCCTACACTCGCTCACCCCTACACTCGCTCACCCATACACTCGCTCACCCCTACACTCGCTCACCCATACACTCACTCACCCCTACACTCGCTCACCCATACACTCACTAACCCCTACACTCACTCACCCCTACACTCACCCCTACACTCGCTCACTCACCCCTACACTCGCTCGCCCCTACACTCGCTCACCCCTACACTCGCTCACCCATACACTCACCCATACGCTCACCCCTACACTCACTCACCCCTACACTCACTCACCCCTACACTCACTCACCCATACACTCACCCCTACACTCACCCCTACACTCGCTCGCCCCTACACTCGCTCGCCCCTACACTTGCTCGCCCCTACACTTGCTCGCCCCTACACTCACCCCTACACTCGCTCACCCCTACACTCACTCACCCATACACTCACTCGCCCCTACACTCACTCACCCCTACACTCGCTCACCCATACACTCACCCATACGCTCACCCCTACACTCACTCACCCCTACACTCACTCACCCCTACACTCACTCACCCCTATACTCACTCACCCCTACACTCACTCACCCCTACACTCACTCACCCATACACTCACCCCTACACTCACCCCTACACTCGCTCGCCCCTACACTCGCTCGCCCCTACACTTGCTCGCCCCTACACTTGCTCGCCCCTACCACTCGCTCACCCCTACACTCGCTCACCCCTACACTCGCTCACCCCTACACTCGCTCACCCCTACACTCGCTCACCCCTACACTCACTCACCCCTACACTCGCTCACCCCTACACTCGCTCACCCCTACACTCGCTCACCCATACACTTGCTCACCCCTACACTCGCTCACTCACCCCCTACACTCAATCACCCCTACGCTCGCTCACTCACCCCCTACACTCACTCACCCCTACACTCACTCAACCATACACTCGCTCACCCCTACACTCACTCACCCCTACACTCACTCACCCCTACACTCACTCACCCCTACACTCGCTCACACGCTCACCTACACGCACACTTGCCCACACGCTCACCCCTACGCTCACCCACACGCTCACCCCTACACTCACACGCTCACCCCTACACTCACCCCTAGACTCACACGCTCACCCCTAGACTCACGCTCACCCCTAGACTCACACGCTCACCCCTACACTCACCCCTAGACTCACACGCTCACCCCTAGACTCACGCTCACCCCTAGACTCACACGCTCACCCCTACACTCACACGCTCACCCCCACGCTCACCCCCACGCTCACCCCCACGCTCACCCCCACGCTCACCCTCACGCTCACCCCTAGACTCACCCCTAGACTCACCCCTAGACTCACACGCTCACCCCCACGCTCACCCCCACGCTCACCCCCACGCTCACCCCCACGCTCACCCTCACGCTCACCCCTAGACTCACCCCTAGACTCACCCCTAGACTCACCCCTAGACTCACACGCTCACCCCCACGCTCACCCCCACGCTCACCCCCACGCTGCTTGTGCTCTCTCTGTCACAGGACAGTGACCTTGCCTCCTACCACTCTGGCCAAGCACCGCACTTCTCTGCCAATGGCACCGCACTCAGGGTGAGAGTGGGGGGGTGAGAGAGTGTGGGGGTGAGAGTGGGGGGGTGAGGTTGGGGGGTGAGAGTGGGGGGGTGAGGGTGGGGGGGTGAGAGTGGGGGGGTGAGAGAGTGTGGGGGTGAGAGAGAGTGTGGGTGAGAGAGAGTGTGGGTGAGAGAGAGTGTGGGTGAGAGAGAGTGTGGGTGAGAGAGAGTGTGGGTGAGAGAGAGTGTGGGTGAGTGAGAGAGTGTGGGTGAGAGAGAGTGTGGGTGAGAGAGAGTGTTGGTGAGAGAGAGTGTGGGTGAGAGAGTGTGTGGGTGAGAGAGTGGGGGGGTGAGAGTGTGTGTGGGTGAGAGAGTGTGTGGGTGAGAGAGAGTGTGGGTGAGAGAGAGTGTTGGTGAGAGAGAGTGTGGGTGAGAGAGTGGGGGGGTGAGAGTGTGTGTGGGTGAGAGAGTGTGTGGGTGAGAGAGAGTGTGGGTGAGAGAGAGTGTGGGTGAGTGAGAGAGTGTGGGTGAGAGAGAGTGTGGGTGAGAGTGAGAGTGTGGGTGAGAGAGAGTGTGGGTGAGAGAGAGTGTGGGTGAGAGAGAGTGTGGGTGAGAGAGAGTGGGTGAGAGAGAGTGTGGGTGTGAGAGAGAGTGTGGGTGAGAGAGAGTGTGGGTGAGAGAGTGTGTGGGTGAGAGAGAGAGTGTGGGTGAGAGGGAGTGTGGGTGAGAGAGAGTGTGGGTGTGAGAGAGAGTGTGGGTGAGAGAGTGTGTGGGTGAGAGAGTGTGTGGGTGAGAGAGTGTGTGGGTGAGAGAGAGTGTGGGTGAGAGAGAGTGTGGGTGAGAGAGAGTGTGGGTGTGAGAGAGAGTGTGGGTGTGAGAGAGAGAGTGTGGGTGAGAGAGAGTGTGGGTGTGAGAGAGAGTGTGGGTGAGAGAGAGAGTGTGGGTGAGAGGGAGTGTGGGTGAGAGAGAGTGTGGGTGAGAGAGAGTGTGGGTGAGAGAGAGTGTGGGTGAGAGAGAGAGTGTGGGTGAGAGAGAGTGTGGGTGAGAGAGAGAGTGTGGGTGTGAGAGAGAGTGTGGGTGAGAGAGTGTGGGTGAGAGAGTGTGGGTGAGAGAGTGTGTGGGTGAGAGAGTGTGTGGGTGAGAGTGAGTGTGGGTGAGAGTGAGTGTGGGTGAGAGAGAGAGTGTGGGTGAGAGTGTGTGGGTGAGAGTGTGTGGGTGAGAGTGTGTGGGTGAGAGTGTGTGGGTGAGAGAGTGTGGGTGAGAGTGAGAGTGTGGGTGAGAGAGAGAGTGTGGGTGAGAGAGTGTGGGTGAGAGTGTGTGGGTGAGAGAGTGTGGGTGTGAGAGTGTGTGGGTGAGAGAGTGTGTGGGTGAGAGAGGGTGTGGGTGAGAGAGAGAGAGTGTGGGTGAGAGAGAGAGTGTGGGTGGGAGTGAGAGTGTGGGTGGGAGTGAGAGTGTGGGTGGGAGTGAGAGTGTGGGTGAGAGTGAGAGTGTGGGTGGGAGTGAGAGTGTGGGTGGGAGTGAGAGTGTGGGTGGGAGTGAGAGTGTGGGTGGGAGAGCGTGTGTGGGTGGGAGAGCGTGTGTGGGTGGGAGAGCGTGGGTGGGTGTGAGAGCGTGTGTGGGTGTGAGAGTGAGTGTGTGGGTGTGAGAGTGAGAGTGTGGGTGAGAGAGAGAGTGTGGGTGGGAGTGAGAGTGTGGGTGTGAGTGAGAGTGTGGGTGGGAGAGCGTGGGTGGGTGGGAGAGCGTGGGTGGGTGGGAGAGCGTGTGGGTGTGGGTGTGGGAGAGAGTGAGCGTGTGAGTGAGTGTGGGTGTGAGGGTGAGAGTGAGTGTGTGGGTGAGTGAGTGGGTGTGTGGGTGAGTGAGAGTGTGGGTGTGTGTGAGTGTGGGTGTGTGAGTGGGTGAGTGAGTGAGTGAGTGGGTGAGTGTGGGTGAGTGTGGGTGAGTGAGGGTGAGTGGGTGAGGGTGAGTGAGGGTGAATGGGTGAGTGAGGGTGAGTGAGACCATGTGAGGGTGTGAGTGAGACCATGTGAGAGTGAATGAGACCATGTCAGAGTGAGTGAGACCATGTGAGGGTGAGTGAGACCATGTGAGAGTGTGGGTGAGACCATGTGAGAGTGAGTGAGACCATGTGAGAGTGAGTGAGACCATGTGAGAGTGTGGGTGAGACCATGTGAGAGTGTGGGTGAGACCATGTGAGAGTGTGGGTGAGACCATGTGAGAGTGAGTGAGACCATGTGAGAGTGAGTGAGACCATGTGAGAGTGTGGGTGAGACCATGTGAGAGTGTGGGTGAGACCATGTGAGAGTGTGGGTGAGACCATGTGAGAGTGTGGGTGAGACCATGTGAGAGTGTGGGTGAGACCATGTGAGAGTGTGGGTGTGAATGTGTGAGAGTGTGGGTGAGACCATGTGAGTGAGACGGCGTGTTATTATTGTATTAATAATTATTAAATAATAACACCATTCTTTATAATAATAATATAACACCGTTATTTATAATAAGAATAATAGCGTTATTAATAAGAATTAAATAATATCGCTGCCAGTACTAAAATACTAACACCGTTATTATTAATAATAAAATAATAACACCGTTATTAGTAATAATACAATAATAACACCGTTATTATTAATAATAGTAAAATAATAACACCGTTATTATTAATAATACTAAAATAATAACACTTATTAATAATACTAAAATATTAACACCGTTATTATTAACAATAGTAAAATAATAACACCGTTATTCACAATAGTAAAATAATAACACCGTTATTATTAAGAATAGTAAAATAATAACACCGTTATTATTAACAATACTAAAATAATAACACCGTTATTATTAATAGTAAAATAATAACACCGTTATTATTAATACTAAAATAATAACACCGTTACTAATAATAGTAAAATAATAACACCGTTATTAATAATAGTAAAATATTAACACCGTTATTATTAATAATAGTAAAATAATAACACCGCTATTATTAATAATAGTAAAATAATAACACCGTTATTATTAATAATGCTAAAATAATAACACCGTTATTATTAATAATAGTAAAACATTAACACCGTTATTAATAATGCTAAAATAATAACACCGTTATTATTAATAATAGTAAAACATTAACACCGTTATTAATAATAGTAAAATAATAACACCGTTATTATTAACAATAGTAAAATAATAACACCGTTATTATTAATAATAGTAAAATAATAACACCGTTATTATTAATAATAGTAAAATAATAACACCGCTATTATTAATAATACTAAAAAATAACACCGTTATTATTAATAATAGTAAAATAATAACACCGTTATTATTAATAATACTAAAATATTAACACCGTTATTATTAATAATAGTAAAATAATAACTCCGCTATTATTAACAATAGTAAAACATTAACACCGTTATTATTAATAATAGTAAAATAATAACACCGCTATTATTAATAATAGTAAAACATTAACACCGTTATTATTAATAATAGTAAAATAATAACACCGTTATTATTAACAATAGTAAAATAATAACACCGTTATTATTAACAATAGTAAAATAATAACACCGCTATTATTAACAATAGTAAAACATTAACAACGCTTCTGACATTTCTGTCGGGCAGTCTGGTGGACGCCCGTTCCTGCACGAGGACGCCGCCATCATCGCTGGTGGTGGTGGCGGCGGAGGCGGTGGAGGCGCTGACCTCTACTACGTTGGGGCCGGCTCCAACGGCAACGGCTCGGCCCACCTCGCCGCCGTTGGCAGCCGCACCGTGGATCCACGTCGCGGTGGCGGCGGTGGCGGTGGTGGTGGCGGTGACGGGGACCGGGCCTACTACAGCCTGTCGAGAGGCGCTCAGCGGGACCCTCGCTTCCTCCCAGCGGCACCGCACATGGACGACTACAGCGGTGTGCGGGGCGTGGGGGGGGTGGTGGGGGGTACGCACACACACACACAGACACACACACACACACACACAGACACACACACACACAGACACACACACAGACACACACACAGACACACAGACACAGACACACACACACAGACACACACACACACACAGACACAGACACACACATACAGACACACACACATACAGACACAGACAGACACACACACAGACACACACACAGACACACACACAGACACACACACAGACAGACACACAGACAGACACACAGACACACACACACAGACACACACACACAGACACACACACAGACACACACAGACACACAGACACACACACACAGACACACAGACACACACACACACACACAGATACACACACACACACAGATACACACACACACACAGACACACACACACACACAGACACACAGATACACACACACACAGATACACACACACACAGACACACACACAGACACACAGACACAGATACACACACATACACACTCACAGACACACTCACAGACACACACACACAGACACACAGACACAGTCACACACAGATACACGCACACACACACACAGACACACACACAGACACACACACACAGACACACACAGACACACACAGACACACACACACAGACACACACACAGACACACACACACAGACACACACACAGACACACAGACACAGATACACACACATACACACTCACAGACACACTCACAGACACACACACACAGACACACAGACACAGTTACACACAGATACACGCACACACACACACAGACACACACACAGACACACACACACAGACACACACAGACACACACAGACACACACACACACAGACACACAGACACAGTCACACACAGATACAGTCACACACAGATACACACACATACACACTCACAGACACACTCACAGACACACACACACACAGACACAGTCACACACACACAGACACACACACACACAGTCACACACACACAGTCACACACACAGAGACACACACACAGAGACACACACACAGAGACACACACACAGAGACACACACACAGAGACACACACACACAGACACACACACAGACACACACACACAGACACACACACACAGTCACACACACACAGAGACACACACAGACACACACATACACACTCACAGACACACTCACAGACACACTCACAGACACACTCACAGACACACACACACAGTCACACACACACAGACACACACACAGACACACAGACACACACAGACAACAACAACCGCCATTTGCCACTAAGTGGCGGTGACGTCACCACGACGCTTGTGCCAGGCTATGTGCACCATGAGGCTACCACGTGAAGTGTCGAACGCCCGCTGGCAGGAGGTCACGGGGCAGACCCAGGTGCCACGGGTCGACTGACTGAGATGACTGAGATGACTGGCTGATGCACCACCTGTGCCCCCTACTGTGCCAACCTGCTGTGCTTTAGCCACCCGGCGCTCCGCTCGTTGTTGTGAGCGTCGCTCCTCCGTCCTCCGTTGTTGTTGGAGTGCGACTGCCTCCAACTGCCCAGTAGCGTCCTTCACGAGCCTCCTCCACAGAGGCCGATCTTGACACCGCTGCTACCGGTCATCGGCAAGTCCACTCAGCTCCACGTCCTCCTGTACCTCATCACTCCATCTCTTCTCTAGCCCGTGCCGCGCCCGTTTAGCCCCCTCGATCCGGCCGAACAAAAGCTGTTTCGGCATGCGGTGGCTGGGCATGCGGGCTACATGACCCAGCCAACGCAGCCTTGCCTGCCGGAGGAGCTCACCGATGGGACCTTGCCCAGATCTTTCAAGAATTTGTGAGCTCCTCACACAATCCAGCGTGCAGGTTAAACCCAGGATGGATCCATTCTAGATTTGAAGATTTCGTGACTGCAAGGATCCATACTCTTTGGTTCTATTCGGTAAAGTCACGTAGTAGGTAAAAAATAAAATAACAAAAATCACGTTTCGGCCACAACACACCTGATGAAGGCCTCTTGTGTTGTGGCCGAAACGTCGTGATTTATTTTTTTATTTTTGACCCACGTGCCTTTACCGAATAGAACCGAAGAGTATGGATCCTTGCAGTCACGAAAGCTTCAAATCTAGAATTGATGACCTCTCCGGGGAGGGCTTTCACCTATCTGCTAGAGCTTTCAACAGACAACGGGACAAGAAGTCAAAGCTCGTCGAGAGAGACGCCGGCCTTCCTCAAAAGATGCCTCGACAACAAGCTTGGAGGTCGTGACCTGGGCTTGGCTGTCTTCACTCCAACGCTGTCCTCCAGACAGCACGGTCCCCGGATGGATCGTAGGCAGGGCCAGCCTAAATGTTTCTAACCGGCGAAGATGTTCCATTAGGGGGGTCCACGTTTCGCAAGCGTAGAGACGGGTACACGCACACTACACACACGGGTACACACACACACACACGCGGGTACACGCACACACACGCGGGTACACGCACACACACACACACACGGGTACACACACACACGGGTATATACACACACACACACACGGGTACACACACACACGGGTATATACACACACACACGGGTACACACACACACGGGTATATACACACACACACACACGGGTACACACACACACACGGGCACACACACGCGGGTACACACACACACACGGGCACACACACGCGGGTACACACACACACGGGTACACACACACACGGGTACACACACACACGGGTACACACACACACACACGGGTACACACACACACACGGGTACACACACACATACGGGTACACACACAGACGGTTACACACACGCGCACACACACGGGTACACACACACACACGGGTACACACACACACACACGGGTACACACACACACACACACGGGTACACACACACACACACGGGTACACACACCGGTACACACACGCACACACACCGGTACACACACGCACACACACGGGTACACACACAAAGACATAGATCTTCCGTGTAGCCTGTGTTGTGTTTACGTGGTGATGTTGTTGATGTATACATGGTGATGGTTGATGATGTTTATGTGGTAGTGTTGTTGATGTATACATAGTGATGGTTGATGATGTTTGTGTGGTAGTGTTGTTGTTTACGTGGTGATGGTTGATGATGTTTGTGGTAGTGTTGTTGTTGTTTACGTGGTGATGGTTGATGATGTTTGTGTGGTGGTGGTGTTGTTGTTTACGTGGTGATGGTTGATGATGTTTGTGTGGTGGTGGTGGTGTTGTTGTTTACGTGGTGATGGTTGATGATGTTTGTGTGGTAGTGTTGTTGTTTACGTGGTGATGGTTGATGATGTTTGTGTGGTGGTGGTGTTGTTGTTTACGTGGTGATGGTTGATGATGTTTGTGTGGTAGTGTTGTTGTTTACGTGGTGATGGTTGATGATGTTTGTGGTAGTGTTGTTGATGTATACATGGTGATGGTTGATGATGTTTGTGTGGTGGTTGTTGTTGTTGTTGTTTACGTAGTTATGGCTGATGTGGTTGATGTTTACGTGGTGGTGTTGGTTGATGTAGTTGCTGATGCTTACACGGTGGTGTTGTTGTTGTTGTTTAGACTACGGCAGGGGAGGGGTGGATGTTTACTTGATGGTTGTTGTTGTTGTTGTTTACGTAGTTATGTCTGATGTGGTTGATGTTTACGTGGTGGTGGTGGTGGTGGTTGATGTAGTTGCTGATGCTTACACGGTGGTGGTGGTGTTGTTGTTTAGACTATGGCAGGGGAGGGGTGGATGTTTACTTGATGGTTGTTGTTGTTGTGTACGTAGTTATGGCTGATGTGGTTGATGTTTACGTGGTGGTGGTTGATGTAGTTGCTGATGCTTACACGGTGGTGTTGTTGTTGTTGTTGTTGTTTAGACTACGTCAGGGGAGGGGTGGATGTTTACTTGATGGTTGTTGTTGTGTACGTAGTTATGTCTGATGTGGTTGATGTTTACGTGGTGGTGGTGGTGGTGGTTGATGTAGTTGCTGATGCTTACACGGTGGTGGTGTTGTTGTTGTTGTTGTTTAGACTACGTCAGGGGGGAGGGGTGGATGTTTACTTGATGGTTGTTGTTGTTGTGTACGTAGTTATGGCTGATGTGGTTGATGTTTACGTGGTGGTGGTGGTGGTTGATGTAGTTGCTGATGCTTACACGGTGGTGGTGTTGTTGTTGTTGTTGTTTAGACTACGTCAGGGGAGGGGTGGATGTTTACTTGATGGTTGTTGTTGTGTACGTAGTTATGTCTGATGTGGTTGATGTTTACGTGGTGGTGGTGGTGGTGGTTGATGTAGTTGCTGATGCTTACACGGTGGTGGTGTTGTTGTTGTTTAGACTATGGCAGGGGAGGGGTGGATGTTTACTTGATGATGGTGGTTGTTGTTGTTGTTTAGGTAGTTATGGCTGATGTGGTTGATGTTTACGTGGTGGTGGTGGTGGTTGATGTAGTTGCTGATGCTTACACGGTGGTGTTGTTGTTGTTGTTTAGACTACGGCAGGGGAGGGGTGGATGTTTACTTGATGGTTGTTGTTGTGTACGTAGTTATGGCTGATGTGGTTGATGTTTACGTGGTGGTGGTGGTGGTTGATGTAGTTGCTGATGCTTACACGGTGGTGGTGTTGTTGTTGTTTAGACTATGGCAGGGGAGGGGTGGATGTTTACTTGATGGTTGTTGTTGTTGTGTACGTAGTTTAGGCTGATGTGGTTGATGTTTACATGGTGGTGGTGGTTGATGTAGTTGCTGATGCTTACACGGTGGTGGTGTTGTTGTTGTTTAGACTATGGCAGGGGAGGGGTGGATGTTTACTTGATGGTTGTTGTTGTTTACGTAGTTATGTCTGATGTGGTTGATGTTTACGTGGTGGTGGTGGTTGATGTAGTTGCTGATGCTTACACGGTGGTGGTGGTGTTGTTGTTGTTGTTTAGACTATGGCAGGGGGGGGGGTGGATGTTTACTTGATGGTTGTTGTTGTTGTTGTTTAGGTAGTTATGGCTGATGTGGTTGATGTTTACGTGGTGGTGGTGGTGGTGGTTGATGTAGTTGCTGATGCTTACACGGTGGTGTTGTTGTTGTTGTTTAGACTATGGCAGGGGGGGGGTGGATGTTTACTTGATGGTTGTTGTTGTTGTTTACGTAGTTATGGCTGATGTGGTTGATGTAGTTGCTGATGCTTACACGGTGGTGGTGTTGTTGTTGTTTAGACTATGGCAGGGGAGGGGTGGATGTTTACTTGATGGTTGTTGTTGTTGTTGTGTACGTAGTTATGGCTGATGTGGTTGATGTTTACGTGGTGGTGGTGGTTGATGTAGTTGCTGATGCTTACACGGTGGTGTTGTTGTTGTTGTTGTTTAGACTATGGCAGGGGAGGGGTGGATGTTTACTTGATGGTTGTTGTTGTTG
Source organism: Petromyzon marinus (assembly GCF_048934315.1). Classification (NCBI taxonomy): domain Eukaryota; kingdom Metazoa; phylum Chordata; class Hyperoartia; order Petromyzontiformes; family Petromyzontidae; genus Petromyzon; species Petromyzon marinus. The sequence continues at coordinate 776,040 of NW_027422624.1, forward strand.
TTTACATAGTTATGTCTGATGTGGTTGATGTTTACGTGGTGGTGGTGGTTGATGTAGTTGCTGATGCTTACACGGTGGTGGTGGTGTTGTTGTTGTTGTTGTTTAGACTACGGAAGGTGAGGGGTGGATGTTTACTTGATGGTTGTTGTTGTTGTTTAGGTAGTTATGGCTGATGTGGTTGATGTTTACGTGGTGGTGGTGGTGGTTGATGTAGTTGCTGATGCTTACACGGTGGTGGTGTTGTTGTTGTTGTTTAGACTATGGCAGGGGAGGGGTGGATGTTTACTTGATGGTTGTTGTTGTGTACGTAGTTATGGCTGATGTGGTTGATGTTTACATGGTGGTGGTGGTTGATGTAGTTGCTGATGCTTACACGGTGGTGTTGTTGTTGTTGTTTAGACTATGGCAGGGGGGGGGTGGATGTTTACTTGATGGTTGTTGTTGTTTACGTAGTTATGGCTGATGTGGTTGATGTTTACGTGGTGGTGGTGGTGGTGGTTGATGTAGTTGCTGATGCTTACACGGTGGTGGTGTTGTTGTTGTTTAGACTATGGCAGGGGGGGGGTGGATGTTTACGTGCGGGCGGCTCCCCCCGGGGGTGCCGGCTTCGGCCCCCCAGGCTACGCCACGCTGGACGAACGGCGCTTGGGAGAGCACCAGAGGCGTTACGCAGCAGCAGCAGGAGGAGGAGGAGGCGGTGGTGGGGACATGGCGGGCCCAGCCATGCGCCGGTGGGGACCTCGCGCACACTCAGTACACACTCCTAGCACACTCCTAGCACACTCGCTACTCACACTCACTACACACACTCACACACACTCAGTACACACTCCTAGCACACTCGCTACTCACACTCACTCACTACTCACTCTCTCACACTCACACACACTCACACACACTCCTAGCACACTCGCTACTCACACTCACTCACTACTCACTCTCTCACACTCACACACACTCACACACACTCCTAGCACACTCGCTACTCACACTCGCTACTCACACACACACTGTCACACACACTCTCACACACACTCACACTACTAGCACACTCACTACTCACACTCACTCTCACACACTCTCACACACACTCTCACACACACTCACACTCAGTACACACTCCTAGCACACTCGCTACTCACACTCGCTACTCACACTCGCTACTCACTCACTACACACACTCACACACACTACTCACACTCAGTACACACTCCTAGCACACACACACTCACACACACACTCAGTACACACTCCTAGCACACTCCTAGCACACTCCTAGCACACTCCTAGCACACTCGCTACTCACACTCACTACACACACTCACACACACTCAGTACACACTCCTAGCACACTCGCTACTCACACTCGCTACTCACACTCGCTACTCACACTCACTACACACACTCACGACACACACTCACACACACACTCAGTACACACTCCTAGCACACTCGCTACTCACACTCGCTACTCACACGCACTACACACACTCACACACACTACTCACACTCACTCTCACACACACACTCACTCTCACACACTCGCTACTCACACGCACTACACACACTCACGACACACACTCCACTCTCTCACACACACACACTCTCACACACTCAGTACACACTCCTAGCACACTCGCTACTCACTCACTACACACACTCACGACACACACTCACACTCTCACACACACTCTCACACACACTCACACACACTACTAGCACACTCACTCTCACACACTCTCACACACACTCTCACACACACTCTCACACACACACACTCAGTACACACTCCTAGCACACTCGCTACTCACACTCACTACACACACTCACACACACTCAGTACACACTCCTAGCACACTCGCTACTCACACTCGCTACTCACACTCGCTACTCACACTCACTACACACACTCACGACACACACTCACACACACACTCAGTACACACTCCTAGCACACTCGCTACTCACACACACTCACACACACACTCACACACACTCCTAGCACACTACTAGCACACTCGCTACTCACACTCACTATACACACTCACGACACACACTCACTACACACACTCACACTCACTACTCACACTCACTCACACACTTTCACACACACTCACACACACACTCAGTACACACTCCTAGCACACTCGCTACTCACACTCACTACACACACTCATGACTCACACTCACTACTCACACGCACCTCACTCTCACACACACTACTCACACTCACTCACTCTCACACACTCTCACACACACTCACACACACTCACACACACTCACACACACTACTAGCACACTCGCTACTCACTCACTACACACACTCACGACTCACACTCACACACTCTCACACACACTCTCACACACACTCACACACACTACTAGCACACTCACTACTCACACTCACTACACACACTCACGACACACACTCTCACACACACTCTCACACACACACACTCAGTACACACTACTAGCACACTCGCTACTCACACTCACTACACACACTCACGACACACACTCACACTCTCACACACTCTCACACACACACTCAGTACACACTACTAGCACACTCGCTACTCACACTCACTACACACACTCACGACACACACTCACACTCTCACACACTCTCACACACACACTCAGTACACACTACTAGCACACTCGCTACTCACACTCACTACACACACTCACGACACATACTCACACTCACTCACACACTCTCACACACACTCTCACACACACATACTCACACACACTACTAGCACACTCACTACTCACACGCACTACACACACACACTACTCACTCTCACACACTCACTCTCACTCACACTCACCCTCACACACTCACTCACTACTCACTCTCACACACACACTCACTACTCACACGCACTACACACTCATTCACACTACTCACACACTCACTCACTGCACACACACTACTCACACTCACTCACTGCACACACACTACTCACACTCACACACACTCTCACACACACTCTCACACACACACACTCACACACACTACTCACACACACACTCACACACACTACTCACACACACTACTCACTCTCACACACTCACTACTCACACTCACACACTCTCACACACTCACTCTCACACACACTCTCACACACTCACTCTCAATCACTCTCACACAATCACTCTCACTCACAATCACTCTCACTCACACTCACTCTCACACACTCACTGTCACACACACTCACTACTCACACACTCACTCACTGCACACACACTACTCACACTCACTCACACGACTCACACACTCACTCACTGCACACACACTACTCACACTCACTCACACGACTCACACACTCACACACACTACTCACACTCACTCACACGACTCACACACTCACTCACTGCACACACACTACTCACACTCACTCACACGACTCACACACTCACACACACTACTCACACACTACTCACTCTCACACACTCACTCTCACACACTACACACTCACACACTCTCACACACTCACCCTCACACACTCACTCTCACACACACACTCACACTCTCACACACACACACTCACACAATCACTCTCACACACTCACTCTCAATCACTCTCACACACTCTCACACACTCACTCTCACACACTCACTCTCACACACTCACTCACTCTCACACTCACACTCACTCACTACACACTCACTACACACTCACTACTCACTCACTACTCACTCACTACACACAACAACAACAACAACCGCCATTCGCCTTTAAGTGGCGGTGACATCACCACGACGCTTGTGCCAGGCCATGTGCACCTTGAGGCCACGTGAAGTGTCGAACGCCCACTGGCAGGAGGTCACGGGGCAGACCCAGGTGCCATGGGTCGACTGACTGAGATGACTGAGATGACTTGCTGATGCACCACCTGTGCCCCCTACTGTGCCAACCTGCTGTGCTTTAGCCACCCGGCGCTCCGCTCGTTGTTGTGAGCGTCGCTCCTCCGCCCTCCGTTGTTGTTGGAGGGCGACTGCCTCCAACTGCCCAGTAGCATCCTTCACGAGCCTCCTCCACAGAGGCCGATCTTGACACCGCTGGTACCGGTCATCGGCAAGTCCACTCAGCTCCACGTCCTCCTGTACCACATCACTCCATCTCTTCTCTAGCCCGTGCCGCGCCCGCTTAGCCCCCTCAATCCGGCCAAACAAAAGCTGTTTCGGCATGCGGTGGCTGGGCATGCGGGCTACATGACCCAGCCAACGCAGCCTTGCCCGCCGGAGGAGCTCACCGATGGGACCCTGCCCAGACCTTTCAAAGATTTGTGAGCTCCTCACACAATCCAGCCTGCAGGTTAAACCCAGGATGGATCGTAGGCAGGGCCAGCCTGAATGTCTCTAACCGGCGAAGATGTTCCATTACACACTCGCCCCTACTCCACCTCCACCCCCATCCCTCCACCTCCACCACCCACCATCGCCCCAGGTCATGTGACGAGCTCAACTCCCTGGCCGACCAAGGCCGCCCGTTCTACCCTCCGCCGGGCCGCTCCGAACACGGCAGCCTGGCCAGCCTCGACCGCCTGGGCTACGCCTCTGGCGGGGGCTACGCCCAGCCGCAGCCCGGGGCGGGCGAGGTGGTGGCCCTGCTGCGGGGCGACGTGGCCTCGGCCGTGAGGGCCAACGCGGCGGCTTACCTGCAGCACGCCTGCTACGAGAACGAGCGCGCCAAGGCCGCCGTGCGGGAGGCCCGCGGAGTGAGGGCCCTCGTGGCTCTGCTGGACGACGTCGACGAAGAGGTGGGGTGGGGTGTGGTGGTGGTGGGTGGGGGTGGTGGTGGTGGTGGGGGTGGGGGGTGGTGGTGGTGGTGGGGGTGGTGGTGGTGGGGGGTGGGGGTGGTGGTGGGGGGTGGTGGTGGGGGGTGGTGGTGGGGGGTGGTGGTGGTGGTGGGTAAGGTGGGGTTAGTGGGGTTCACGTGTGTCTCTGTGTGTGTCTCTGTGTGTGTGTGGCGCTGTGTGTGGCTGTGTGTCTCTGTGTGTGTGTGTGTCTCTGTGTGTGTGGCTGCGTGTGTGGCTGTGTGTGTGTCTCTGTGTGTGTGGCTGTGTGTGTGTGTGGCTGTGTGTCTGTGTGTATGTGTGTGTGTGTGGCTGTGTATCTCTGTGTGTGTGTGTGTGGCTGTGTGTGGCTGTGTGTGTGTGGCTGTGTGTGTGTGGCTGTGTGTGGCTGTCTGTGTGTCTCTGTGTGTGTGTGTGGCTGTGTGTGGCTGTCTGTGTGTGTGTGTGGCTGTGTGTGGTTATGTCTGTGTGTGTGGTTATGTCTGTGTGTGTGTCTCTGTGTCTGTCTGTGTGCGTGTGTGTGTGTGTGTTTCTGTGTGTGTGTGTCTGTGTGTGTGTGTGTGGCTGTGTGTGTATCTGTGTGTGTGTGTGGCTGTGTGTGTGTGTATCTGTGTGTGTGTGTGTGTGTCTGTGTCTGTCTGTGTGTGTGTGTCTGTGTGTCTGTGTGTCTGTGTGTGTGTGTCTGTGTCTGTCTGTGTGTGTGTGTGTGTCTGTGTGTCTGTGTGTGTGTGTCTGTGTCTGTCTGTGTGTGTGTCTGTGTGTCTGTGTGTGTGTCCTAACCCCCCCGTGCCCCCGTCCCCGCCACCCAGGTGCAGCGCAGTGCGTGTGGGGCCCTGCGGAACATCAGCTACGGGCGCGACGTCCAGAACAAGCTGGCGGTGAAAGACTCCGACGGGATCACGGCCCTCATCGGCCTGCTGCAGCGCACACACAACCCGGCCATCGTGGACGTGGTCACCGGTACCACTCACCCCTCGCTCACCACCACTCACCACCACTCGCTCACCGCCACCACTCACCACCACCACTCACCACCACCGCTCACCACCACCACTCACCACCACCACTCACCATCATCACGGCCCTCATCGGCCTGCTGCAGCGCACACACAACCCGGCCATCGTGGACGTGGTCACCGGTACCACTCACCACTCACTCACCACTCACCACCACCACCATTCGCTCACCCTTCACTCACCACCACCACTCGCTCACCACTCACCACTCACTCACCACCACCACCACTCGCTCACCCTTCACTCACCACCACCACTCGCTCACCACCACTCGCCACCACCACTCATCACCACCACTCACCACCACCAGTCGCTCACCACCATCACTCACCACCACCACTCACCACCACCACTCGCTCACCACCACCACTCGCTCACCGCTCACCACCACTCACCACTCACTCACCCCCCGTGCTCGCCACCGGTCTCATTAGCCTGCTGCACTCACCGCCAGGTCACCAGCAGGTCACCAGCAGGTCACGACCAGGTCACGACCAGGTCACCAGCAGGTCACTAGCAGGTCACCAGCAGGTCACCAGCAGGTCACCAGCAGGTCACCAGCAGGTCACCAGCAGGTCACGACCAGGTCACGACCAGGTCACCAGCAGGTCACCAGCAGGTCACCAGCAGGTCACCAGCAGGTCACCAGCAGGTCACCAGCAGGTCACCAGCAGGTCACGACCAGGTCACGACCAGGTCACCAGCAGGTCACTAGCAGGTCACCAGCAGGTCACCAGCAGGTCACCAGCAGGTCACGACTAGTTCACGACCAGGTCACGACCAGGTCACCACCAGGTCACCACCAGGTCACCACCAGGTCACCACCAGGTCACCAGCAGATCACCACCCCCAGGGATGCTCTGGAACCTGTCGTGGTGACCCCAGAGATGACCCCAGTGATGACCCCAGTGATGACCCCGGTGGTGACCCCAGTGATGACCCCAGAGATGACCTCAGTGATGACCCCAGTGATGACCCCGGTGGTGACCCCAGTGATGACCTCAGTGATGACCTCGGTGATGACCCCAGTGATGACCCCGGTGGTGCCCCCGGTGATGACCTCAGTGATGACCCCAGTGATGACCCCAGTGATGACCCCGGTGGTGCCCCCGGTGATGACCTCAGCGATGACCCCCACCCAGGGACGCTCTGGAACCTGTCGTGATGACCCCAGAGGTGACCCCAGAGGTGACCCCGGTGGTGACCCCAGAGATGACCTCAGTGATGACCTCAGTGATGACCTCAGTAATGACCCCCACCCAGGGATGCTCTGGAACCTGTCGTGGTGACCCCAGAGGTGACCTCAGTGATGACCCCGGTGGTGACCCCAGAGGTGACCCCGGTGGTGACCCCGGTGGTGACCCCAGTGATGACCCCAGTGATGACCCCAGTGATGACCCCAGTGATGACCTCAGTGATGACCTCAGTGGTGACCCCCACCCAGGCACGCTCTGGAACCTGTCGTGATGACCCCAGAGGTGACCCCAGAGGTTACCCCCGGTGGTGACCCCAGAGGTGACCCCGGTGGTGACCCCAGAGGTGACCCCGGTGGTGACCCCAGAGATGACCCTGGAGATGACCTCAGTGGTGACCCCCACCCAGGCATGCTCTGGAACCTGTCGTGATGACCCCAGAGGTGACCCCAGAGGTGACCCCAGAGATGACCTCGGTGATGACCCCAGAGATGACCTCAGTGATGACCTCAGTGGTGACCCCCACCCAGGCACGCTCTGGAACCTGTCGTGGTGACCCCAGAGATGACCTCGGTGATGACCTCAGAGATGACCCCGGTGGTGACCCCGGTGATGACCTCAGTGGTGACCCCAGAGATGACCTCAGTGATGACCTCAGTGATGACCTCAGTGGTGACCCCCACCCAGGCACGCTCTGGAACCTGTCGTGGTGACCCCAGAGGTGACCCCAGAGGTGACCCCGGTGGTGACCCCAGAGATGACCTCAGTGGTGACCTCAGTGGTGACCCCCACCCAGGCACGCTCTGGAACCTGTCGTGGTGACCCCGGTGGTGACCCCAGTGGTGACCCCGGTGGTGACCCCAGAGGTGACCCCGGTGGTGACCCCAGAGATGACCTCAGTGATGACCTCAGTGATGACCCCCACCCAGGCACGCTCTGGAACCTGTCGTGATGACCCCAGTGATGACCCCAGAGGTGACCCCGGTGATGACCTCAGTGGTGACCCCAGAGATGACCTCAGTGATGACCTCAGTGGTGACCTCAGTGGTGACCCCCACCCAGGCACGCTCTGGAACCTGTCGTCCCACGAGCCGCTGAAGAAGGCGCTGGTGGAGCGTGGTCTGGGCGTGCTGGTGGAGCGTGTGGTCGGGCCTGAGAGCGGCTGGCACGCCAGCCCCGGCGCCTCGCAGCCCTCGCCAACCTCGCCCTCCAACGCCTTCCGCAACACCACCGGGTGCCTCAGGTACGCCACACACACACACACGCACACACACAAACACACACGCAGACACACACACACACGCAGACACACACACTCAGACTCGCACACGCAGACACACACAAACACACGCGCAGATACACACACACAGATACACACACACGCAGACACACACACACAGACACACACACAGACAACAACAACAACCGCCATTCGCCACTAAGTGGCGGTGACGTCACCACGACGCTTGTGCCAGGCCATGCACCTTGAGGCTATCACGTGAAGTGTCGAACGCCCGCTGGCAGGAGGTCACGGGGCAGACCCAGGTGCCACGGGTCGACTGACCGAGATGACTGGCTGATGCACCACCTGTGCCCCCTACTCTGCCAACCTGCTGTGCTTTAGCCACCCGGCGCTCCGCTCGTTGTTGTGAGCGTCGCTCCTCCGCCCTCCGTTGTTGTTGGAGGGCGACTGCCTCCAACTGCCCAGTAGCGTCCTTCACGAGCCTCCTCCACAGAGGCCGATCTTGACACCGCTGGTACCGGTCATCGGCAAGTCCACTCAGCTCCACGTCCTCCTGTACCACGTCACTCCATCTCTTCTCTAGCCCGTGCCGCGCCCGTTTAGCCCCCTCGATCCGGTTGAACAAAAGCTGTTTCGGCATGCTGTGGCTGGGCATGCGGGCTACGTGACCCAGCCAACGCAGCCTTGCCTGCCGGAGGAGCTCACCGATGGGACTTTGTCCAGATCTTTCGAGGATTTGTGAGCTCCTCACACAATCCAGTCTGGTTAAACCCAGGATGGATCGTAGGCAGGCCAGCCTAAATGTTTCTAACCGGCGAAGATGTTCCATTAGGGGGGTCCACGTTTCACAAGCGTAGAGAAGGGAGGGAATGACCGTGGCCGAGAAGACCTGAAGCTTAGTGCGGATCGACAGACCAGGTAGCTTCCACACAGCATTACGCAACCGATGAAAAGATATTGTCGCTCGACTGATTCGGAGTGAAACCTCTGCTGTTAAACTGGAGCTGGTCATAAGCACACTGCCCAGGTATGGGAAACTCTCCACTCTCTCCACAACTGCCCCATCACCGATTGGGAGTTGTGGGGGTGGAGTGTCCGATGGTACAAAATACCCAAGGCAGGTGCTTAGTTTTGGTGGGGCTGATGGTAAGGCCCCACCTCTTAGTGGCACGCTCCAGTCTCAGCAGCAGCGCCTCCAACTCCTCCTCTGAATGAGCAGCTATTACCAAATCATCGGCATACATAACGTGGTTGAGCAATAGCGAGCCATCCCTTGACCGCACCCGGGCATCGATCAGCCTCCCATTATATCTGTACCAAATGGAGATTCCCCCGGTACAGCTATTGAAGGCTTCACGAACTACGTGGTCAAAATAGATGTTAAATAATGTGGGAGCCAGAGGACATCCCTGTCGCACCCCAAGGTGTACAGGAATGGCTCTGACTCCCGGCCACGTAGTTTTACCCGGGCCCGCTCACCATCATGAAGGTTTTTAATGATCGTGAGCAGAGGGTCAGGTACTCCAAAAGCACGAAGAACAACCCAGAGCCCAGGCCTACTGATGGTATCATAGGCCTTGACCAGGTCAATAAAGCAGAGATGTAGGTCTTGCTGGAATTCCCTACACCTCTGCTGTAGCAGACGGACAGAAAATATGGCATCTGTGCAGGACCACCCTTTCCTGGAAAGGGCACACACACACACGCAGACACACACACGCAGACACACGCAGACACACACACGCACACGCAGCCACACACGCAGCTGCGCACGCAGACACACAAAGACACACACGCAGCCAGACACAGACACACAGACACACACACACAGACACACACATACACACACACAACAACAACAACAACAACAACCGCCATTCGCCACTAAGTGGCGGTGACGTCACCACGACGCTTGTGCCAGGCTATGTGCACCCTGAGGCCACGTGAAGTGTCGAACGCCCGCTGGCAGGAGGTCACGGGGCAGACCCAGGTGCCATGGGTCGACTGACTGAGATGACTGGCTGATGCACCACCTGTGCCCCCTACTGTGCCAACCTGCTGTGCTTTAGCCACCCGGCGCTCCGCTCGCTGTTGTGAGCGTCGCTCCTCCGCCCTCCGTTGTTGTTGGAGGGCGACTGCCTCCAACTGCCCAGTAGCGTCCTTCACGAGCCTCCTCCACAGAGGCCGATCTTGACACCGCTGGTACCAGTCATCGGCAAGTCCACTCAGCTCCACGTCCTCCTGTACCACATCACTCCATCTCTTCTCTAGCCCGTGCCGCGCCCACTTAGCCCCCTCAATCCGGCCAAACAAAAGCTGTTTCGGCATGCGGTGGCTGGGCATGCGGGCTACATGACCCAGCCATCGCAGCCTTGCCTGCCGGAGGAGCTCACCGATGGGACCCTGCCCAGATCTTTCAAGGATTTGTGAGCTCCTCACACAATCCAGTCTGGTTAAACCCAGGATGGATCGTAGGCAGGCCAGCCTAAATGTTTCTAACCGGCGAAGATGTTCCATTAGGGGGGTCCACGTTTCGCAGACATACACACACAGACACACACACAGCCACGCACGCAGACACACACGCAGCTGCGCACGCAGACACACGCAGACACACGCAGCCAGACACAGACACACACGCAGACACACACACACAGCCACACACAGACACACACCCACACACACACAAGCAGCCACACACACACAGACATACACACACACACAGACACACACACACAGACACACACGCAGCCACACACACAGCCACACACACAGCCACACACGCAGCCACACACAGCCACACACACAGCCACACACGCACACACAGACACACACACACAGCCACACACAGCCACACACACACACAGCCACACACACAGCCACACACGCAGCCAGGTGTACACGCGGCCACTCACGGCCGTTGCGTGAACGTTGCGTGAACGTTGCGTGTGGACGTTGCGTGTGAACGTTGCGTGTGAACGTTGCGTGTGGACGTTGCGTGTGAACGTTGCGTGTGAACGTTGCGTGTGAACGTTGCGTGTGAACGTTGCGTGTGAACGTTGCGTGTGAACGTTGCGTGTGAACGTTGCGTGTGAACGTTGCGTGTGAACGTTGCGTGAACGTTGCGTGTGAACGTTGCGTGTGAACGTTGCGTGTGAACGTTGCGTGTGGACGTTGCGTGTGAACGTTGCGTGTGAACGTTGCGTGTGAACGTTGCGTGTGAACGTTGCGTGAACGTTGCGTGTGAACGTTGCGTGTGAACGTTGCGTGTGAACGTTGCGTGTGAACGTTGCGTGTGAACGTTGCGTGTGAACGTTGCGTGTGAACGTTGCGTGTGAACGTTGCGTGTGAACGTTGCGTGTGAACGTTGCGTGTGAACGTTGCGTGAACGTTGCGTGTGAACGTTGCGTGTGAACGTTGCGTGAACGTTGCGTGTGAACGTTGCGTGAACGTTGCGTGTGAACGTTGCGTGAACGTTGCGTGTGAACGTTGCGTGTGGACGTTGCGTGTGAACGTCGCGTGTGAACGTTGCGTGAACGTTGCGTGTGAACGTTGCGTGTGAACGTTGCGTGAACGTTGCGTGTGAACGTTGCGTGTGAACGTTGCGTGTGAACGTTGCGTGTGAACGTTGCGTGTGAACGTTGCGTGTGAACGTTGCGTGTGAACGTTGCGTGAACGTTGCGTGTGAACGTTGCGTGTGAACGTTGCGTGTGAACGTTGCGTGTGAACGTTGCGTGTGAACGTTGCGTGTGAACGTTGCGTGTGAACGTTGCGTGTGAACGTTGCGTGTGAACGTTGCGTGTGAACGTTGCGTGTGAACGTTGCGTGTGAACGTTGCGTGTGAACGTTGCGTGAACGTTGCGTGTGAACGTTGCGTGAACGTTGCGTGTGGACGTTGCGTGAACGTTGCGTGAACGTTGCGTGTGAACGTTGCGTGTGGACGTTGCGTGAACGTTGCGTGTGAACGTTGCGTGAACGTTGCGTGAACGTTGCGTGTGAACGTTGCGTGTGAACGTTGCGTGTGAACGTTGCGTGAACGTTGCGTGTGAACGTTGCGTGTGAACGTTGCGTGTGAACGTTGCGTGTGAACGTTGCGTGAACGTTGCGTGTGGACGTTGCGTGTGAACGTTGCGTGTGAACGTTGCGTGTGAACGTTGCGTGTGAACGTTGCGTGTGAACGTTGCGTGTGAACGTTGCGTGTGAACGTTGCGTGTGAACGTTGCGTGTGAACGTTGCGTGTGAACGTTGCGTGTGAACGTTGCGTGTGAACGTTGCGTGTGAACGTTGCGTGTGAACGTTGCGTGTGAACGTTGCGTGAACGTTGCGTGTGAACGTTGCGTGTGAACGTTGCGTGTGAACGTTGCGTGTGGACGTTGCGTGTGAACGTTGCGTGAACGTTGCGTGTGAACGTTGCGTGTGAACGTTGCGTGTGAACGTTGCGTGTGAACGTTGCGTGAACGTTGCGTGTGGACGTTGCGTGAACGTTGCGTGTGGACGTTGCGTGTGGACGTTGCGTGAACGTTGCGTGTGAACGTTGCGTGTGAACGTTGCGTGTGAACGTTGCGTGTGAACGTTGCGTGTGAACGTTGCGTGTGGACGTTGCGTGTGGACGTTGCGTGAACGTTGCGTGTGAACGTTGCGTGTGAACGTTGCGTGTGAACGTTGCGTGTGAACGTTGCGTGTGGACGTTGCGTGTGGACGTTGCGTGTGGACGTTGCGTGAACGTTGCGTGAACGTTGCGTGTGGACGTTGCGTGAACGTTGCAGGAACGTTGCGTGTGAACGTTGCGTGTGAACGTTGCGTGAACGTTGCGTGTGGACGTTGCGTGTGAACGTTGCGTGTGGACGTTGCGCGTGGACGTTGCGTGAACGTTGCGTGTGGACGTTGCGCGTGAACGTTGCGTGAACGTTGCGTGAACGTTGCGTGTGAACGTTGCGTGTGAACGTTGCGTGTGAACGTTGCGTGTGGACGTTGCGTGAACGTTGCGTGAACGTTGCGTGTGAACGTTGCGTGTGAACGTTGCGTGTGGACGTTGCGTGAACGTTGCGTGTGAACGTTGCGTGTGAACGTTGCGTGTGAACGTTGCGTGAACGTTGCGTGAACGTTGCGTGTGAACGTTGCGTGAACGTTGCGTGTGAACGTTGCGTGTGAACGTTGCGTGAACGTTGCGTGAACGTTGCGTGTGAACGTTGCGTGAACGTTGCGTGTGAACGTTGCGCGTGAACGTTGCGCGTGAACGTTGCGTGTGAACGTTGCGTGTGAACGTTGCGTGTGAACGTTGCGTGTGAACGTTGCGTGAACGTTGCAGGAACGTTGCGTGTGAACGTTGCGTGAACGTTGCGTGTGGACGTTGCGTGAACGTTGCGTGTGAACGTTGCGTGAACGTTGCGTGAACGTCGCGTGTGGACGTTGCGTGAACGTTGCAGGAACGTCAGCTCGGCCGGGGCGGACGTGCGGTTGCGCATGCGTCAGTGCGAGGGGCTGGTGGACTCCCTGCTCCACTTTGTCTGCTCGGCACTTGAGGACCACAACACGGACACCAAGGTGGTGACCACAACCACCACCACCACAACCACCACCACCACAACCGCCACCACAACCATCACCACCATCACCACAACCACCACCACCACAACCGCCACAACCATCACCACCACCACAACCACCACCACCATCACAACCATCACCACCACCACAACCACCACCACCACGACAACCACCACCACCATCACCACCACCACCGTGGTGTACTTGCAGGCTGTAGAGAACAGTGTGTGTGTGTGTGTACGCTGTACTTGCAGGCTGTAGAGAACAGTGTGTGTGTGTGTACTTGCAGGCTGTAGACAACAGTGTGTGTGTGTGTACTTGCAGGCTGTAGAGAACAGTGTGTGTGTGTACGCTGTATACAACAGTGTGTGTGTGTGTGTACGCTGTACTTACAGGCTGTAGAGAACAGTGTGTGTGTGTGTGTACTTGCAGGCTGTAGACAACAGTGTGTGTGTGTGTACTTGCAGGCTGTAGAGAACAGTGTGTGTGTGTACGCTGTATACAACAGTGTGTACGCTGTATTTACAGGCTGTAGAGAACAGTGTGTGTGTGTATTTACAGGCTGTAGAGAACAGTGTGTGTGTGTATTTGCAGGCTGTAGAGAACAGTGTGTGTGTGTACTTACAGGCTGTAGACAACAGTGTGTGTGTGTGTACTTACAGGCTGTAGACAACAGTGTGTGTGTGTGTACTTGCAGGCTGTAGAGAACAGTGTGTGTGTGTGTATTTACAGGCTGTAGAGAACAGTGTGTGTGTGTGTACGCTGTACTTGCAGGCTGTAGAGAACAGTGTGTGTGTGTACTTGCAGGCTGTAGAGAACAGTGTGTGTGTGTGTGTGTACTTGCAGGCTGTATACAACAGTGTGTGTGTGTGTGTACTTGCAGGCTGTAGAGAACAGTGTGTGTGTGTGTACTTACAGGCTGTATACAACAGTGTGTGTGTATTTGTAGGCTGTAGAGAACAGTGTGTGTATGCTGTATTTGTAGGCTGTAGAGAACAGTGTGTGTGTGTATGCTGTATTTGCAGGCTGTAGAGAACAGTGTGTGTGTGTGTGTGTACTTACAGGCTGTAGAGAACAGTGTGTGTGTACTTACAGGCTGTAGAGAACAGTGTGTGTGTATTTACAGGCTGTAGAGAACAGTGTGTGTGTGTATTTGTAGGCTGTAGAGAACAGTGTGTGTGTGTGTACGCTGTAGACAACAGTGTGTTTGTGTGTGTGTACTTACAGGCTGTAGACAACAGTGTGTTTGTGTGTGTGTGTACTTACAGGCTGTAGACAACAGTGTGTGTGTGTGTATTTGCAGGCTGTAGAGAACAGTGTGTGTGTGTACGCTGTATACAACAGTGTGTGTGTGTACTTACAGGCTGTAGACAACAGTGTGTGTGTACACGCTGTACTTACAGGCTGTAGAGAACAGTGTGTGTGTGTATTTGCAGGCTGTAGAGAACAGTGTGTGTGTACGCTGTATACAACAGTGTGTGTGTGTACACGCTGTATTTGTAGGCTGTAGAGAACAGTGTGTGTGTGTGTACTTGCAGGCTGTAGACAACAGTGTGTGTGTGTACGCTGTATACAACAGTGTGTACGCTGTATTTGTAGGCTGTAGACAACAGTGTGTGTGTGTATTTACAGGCTGTAGAGAACAGTGTGTGTGTGTGTATTTGTAGGCTGTAGAGAACAGTGTGTGTGTGTATTTACAGGCTGTATACAACTGTGTGTGTGTGTGTATTTGTAGGCTGTAGAGAACAGTGTGTGTGTGTATACACGCTGTATTTGTAGGCTGTAGACAACAGTGTGTGTACGCTGTACTTGTAGGCTGTAGAGAACAGTGTGTGTATGCTGTATTTGTAGGCTGTAGAGAACAGTGTGTGTGTGTGTACGCTGTATTTGTAGGCTGTAGAGAACAGTGTGTGTGTGTATTTGTAGGCTGTAGACAACAGTGTGTGTGTGTACGCTGTAGACAACAGTGTGTACACGCTGTACTTACAGGCTGTAGAGAACAGTGTGTGTGTGTGTATTTGCAGGCTGTAGAGAACAGTGTGTGTGTGTATTTGTAGGCTGTAGAGAACAGTGTGTGTACGCTGTATACAACATTGTGTGTGTGTATTTGCAGGCTGTATACAACATTGTGTGTGTGTATTTGTAGGCTGTAGACAACAGTGTGTACACGCTGTATTTGTAGGCTGTAGAGAACAGTGTGTGTGTGTATGCTGTATTTGCAGGCTGTAGAGAACAGTGTGTGTGTGTATTTGCAGGCTGTAGAGAACAGTGTGTGTGTACACTGTAGAGAACATTGTGTGTGTGTGTACACGCTGTACTTACAGGCTGTAGAGAACAGTGTGTGTGTGTACACGCTGTATTTGCAGGCTGTAGACAACAGTGTGTTTGTGTGTGTGTGTATGCTGTATTTGCAGGCTGTAGAGAACAGTGTGTGTACACTGTAGAGAACATTGTGTGTGTGTGTACACGCTGTACTTACAGGCTGTAGAGAACAGTGTGTGTGTGTACACGCTGTATTTGCAGGCTGTAGAGAACAGTGTGTTTGTGTGTGTGTGTACACGCTGTACTTACAGGCTGTAGAGAACAGTGTGTGTGTGTGCTGTATTTGTAGGCTGTAGACAACAGTGTGTTTGTGTGTGTGTGTACGCTGTATTTGTAGGCTGTAGAGAACAGTGTGTGTGTACGCTGTATTTGCAGGCTGTAGAGAACAGTGTGTGTGTACGCTGTATTTGTAGGCTGTAGAGAACAGTGTGTGTGTACGCTGTATTTGTAGGCTGTAGAGAACAGTGTGTGTGTACTTACAGGCTGTAGAGAACAGTGTGTGTACACGCTGTATTTGTAGGCTGTAGAGAACAGTGTTTGTGTATTTGCAGGCTGTATACAACATTGTGTGTGTGTGTACACGCTGTATTTGTAGGCTGTAGAGAACAGTGTGTGTACGCTGTATTTGTAGGCTGTAGAGAACAGTGTGTGTGTGTACACGCTGTAGAGAACAGTGTGTGTGTACACGCTGTATTTGTAGGCTGTAGAGAACAGTGTGTGTACTTACAGGCTGTAGAGAACAGTGTGTGTACGCTGTATTTGTAGGCTGTAGAGAACAGTGTGTGTGTGTACACGCTGTAGATAACAGTGTGTGTGTACACGCTGTATTTGTAGGCTGTAGAGAACAGTGTGTGTACTTACAGGCTGTAGAGAACAGTGTGTGTACGCTGTATTTGTAGGCTGTAGAGAACAGTGTGTTTGTGTGTGTGTACTTACAGGCTGTAGAGAACAGTGTGTTTGTGTGTGTGTGTGTACACGCTGTACTTACAGGCTGTAGAGAACAGTGTGGGTGTTTGTGTGTGTGTACTTACAGGCTGTAGAGAACAGTGTGTGTGTGTACATGCTGTATTTGCAGGCTGTAGAGAACAGTGTGTGTGTTTGTGTGTGTGTACTTACAGGCTGTAGAGAACAGTGTGTGTGTGTACACGCTGTATTTGTAGGCTGTAGAGAACAGTGTGTGTACTTACAGGCTGTAGAGAACAGTGTGTGTACGCTGTATTTGTAGGCTGTAGAGAACAGTGTGTTTGTGTGTGTGTACTTACAGGCTGTAGAGAACAGTGTGTTTGTGTGTGTGTGTGTACACGCTGTACTTACAGGCTGTAGAGAACAGTGTGGGTGTTTGTGTGTGTGTACTTACAGGCTGTAGAGAACAGTGTGTGTGTGTACATGCTGTATTTGCAGGCTGTAGAGAACAGTGTGTGTGTTTGTGTGTGTGTACTTACAGGCTGTAGAGAACAGTGTGTGTGTGTACACGCTGTATTTGCAGGCTGTAGAGAACAGTGTGTGTGTTTGTGTGTGTGTACTTACAGGCTGTAGAGAACAGTGTGTGTGTGTACACGCTGTATTTGCAGGCTGTAGAGAACAGTGTGTGTGTGTACACGCTGTACTTACAGGCTGTAGAGAACAGTGTGTGTGTTTGTGTGTGTGTACTTACAGGCTGTAGAGAACAGTGTGTGTGTGTACACGCTGTATTTGCAGGCTGTAGAGAACAGTGTGTGTGTGTACATGCTGTATTTGCAGGCTGTAGAGAACAGTGTGTGTGTGTGTGTACTTACAGGCTGTAGAGAACAGTGTGTGTGTACTTACAGGCTGTAGAGAACAGTGTGTGTGTGTGTACACGCTGTACTTACAGGCTGTAGAGAACAGTGTGTGTGTGTGTGTACTTACAGGCTGTAGAGAACAGTGTGTGTGTGTGTGTACTTACAGGCTGTAGAGAACAGTGTTTGTGTGTGTGTACTTACAGGCTGTAGAGAACAGTGTGTGTGTGTACACGCTGTACTTACAGGCTGTAGAGAACAGTGTTTGTGTGTGTGTACTTACAGGCTGTAGAGAACAGTGTGTGTGTGTACACGCTGTACTTACAGGCTGTAGAGAACAGTGTTTGTGTGTGTGTACTTACAGGCTGTAGAGAACAGTGTGTGTGTGTACACGCTGTACTTACAGGCTGTAGAGAACAGTGTGTGCATCCTCCGCAACCTGAGCTGCGACATTTTCCGCGACGTCCCTGCGGGAGCGGCCGTGGCCCAGGGGGCCTCCTCCTCCTCACCGCGTCGGCGCGGCGCTGAGACTCGCTGCTTCGCCAAGCGGGACAAAGGTGGACTACCTCGCTGCTGCAGAACCACACCTACAGAACCACACCTACAGAACCACACCTACAGAACCACACCTGCAGAACCACACCTACAGAACCACACCTACAGAACCACACCTACAGAACCACACCTACAGAACCACACCGCCCATATAGAACCACACCTACAGAACCACACCTACAGAACCACACCTGCAGAACCACACCACCCATATAGAACCACCCATACAGAACCACACCTATAGAACCACACCTACAGAACCACACCTACAGAACCACACCTACAGAACCACACCTACAGAACCACACAGCCCATATAGAACCACACCTACAGAACCACACCTACAGAACCACACCTACAGAACCACACAGCCCATACAGAACCACACCTACAGAACCACACCTACAGAACCACACAGCCCATACAAAACCACACCTACAGAACCACACCTACATAACCACACATCCCATACAGAACCACACCTACAGAACCACACCTACAGAACCACACCTACATAACCACACATCCCATACAGAACCACACCTACAGAACCACACCTACAGAACCACACCTACAGAACCATACCTACAGAACCACACCTACAGAACCACACCTACAGAACCACACCGCCCATATAGAACCACACCTACAGAACCACACCTACAGAACCACACAGCCCATACAGAACCACACCTACAGAACCACACCTACAGAACCACACCTACAGAACCACACCTACATAACCACACATCCCATACAGAACCACACCTACAGAACCACACCTACAGAACCACACCTACAGAACCATACCTACAGAACCATACCTACAGAACCACACCTACAGAACCACACCTACAGAACCACACCTACAGAACCACACCTACAGAACCACACCTACAGAACCATACCTACAGAACCACACCTACAGAACCACACCTACAGAACCACACAGCCCATACAGAACCACACCTGCAGAACCACACCTACAGAACCACACCTACAGAACCACACAGCCCATACAGAACCACACCTACAGAACCACACCTACAGAACCACACCTACAGAACCACACCGCCCATATAGAACCACACCTACAGAACCACACGTACAGAACCACACCTACAGAACCACACCTACAGAGCCACACCTACAGAACCACACCGCCCATATAGAACCACACCTACAGAACCACACGTACAGAACCACACCTACAGAACCACACGTACAGAACCACACCTACAGAACCACACCTACAGAGCCACACCTACAGAACCACACCGCCCATATAGAACCACACCTACAGAACCACACGTACAGAACCACACCTACAGAACCACACCTACAGAACCACACCTACAGAACCACACCGCCCATATAGAACCACACCTACAGAACCACACCTACAGAACCACACCTGCAGAACCACACCACCCATATAGAACCACCCATACAGAACCACACCTATAGAACCACACCTACAGAACCACACCTACAGAACCACACCTACAGAACCACACCTACAGAACCACACAGCCCATATAGAACCACACCTACAGAACCACACCTACAGAACCACACCTACAGAACCACACAGCCCATACAGAACCACACCTACAGAACCACACCTACAGAACCACACAGCCCATACAAAACCACACCTACAGAACCACACCTACATAACCACACATCCCATACAGAACCACACCTACAGAACCACACCTACAGAACCACACCTACATAACCACACATCCCATACAGAACCACACCTACAGAACCACACCTACAGAACCACACCTACAGAACCACACCTACAGAACCATACCTACAGAACCACACCTACAGAACCACACCTACAGAACCACACCGCCCATATAGAACCACACCTACAGAACCACACCTACAGAACCACACAGCCCATACAGAACCACACCTACAGAACCACACCTACAGAACCACACCTACAGAACCACACCTACATAACCACACATCCCATACAGAACCACACCTACAGAACCACACCTACAGAACCACACCTACAGAACCATACCTACAGAACCATACCTACAGAACCACACCTACAGAACCACACCTACAGAACCACACCTACAGAACCACACCTACAGAACCACACCTACAGAACCATACCTACAGAACCACACCTACAGAACCACACCTACAGAACCACACAGCCCATACAGAACCACACCTGCAGAACCACACCTACAGAACCACACCTACAGAACCACACAGCCCATACAGAACCACACCTACAGAACCACACCTACAGAACCACACCTACAGAACCACACCGCCCATATAGAACCACACCTACAGAACCACACGTACAGAACCACACCTACAGAACCACACCTACAGAGCCACACCTACAGAACCACACCGCCCATATAGAACCACACCTACAGAACCACACGTACAGAACCACACCTACAGAACCACACGTACAGAACCACACCTACAGAACCACACCTACAGAGCCACACCTACAGAACCACACCGCCCATATAGAACCACACCTACAGAACCACACGTACAGAACCACACCTACAGAACCACACCTACAGAACCACACCTACAGAACCACACCGCCCATATAGAACCACACCTACAGAACCACACGTACAGAACCACACCTGCAGAACCACACCTACAGAACCACACAGCCCATACAGAACCACACCTACAGAACCACACCTACAGAACCACACCTGCAGAACCACACCACCCATATAGAACCACCCATACAGAACCACACCTATAGAACCACACCTACAGAACCACACCTACAGAACCACACCTACAGAACCACACCTACAGAACCACACAGCCCATATAGAACCACACCTACAGAACCACACCTACAGAACCACACCTACAGAACCACACAGCCCATACAAAACCACACCTACAGAACCACACCTACATAACCACACATCCCATACAGAACCACACCTACAGAACCACACCTACATAACCACACATCCCATACAGAACCACACCTACAGAACCACACCTACAGAACCACACCTACAGAACCATACCTACAGAACCACACCTACAGAACCACACCTACAGAACCACACCGCCCATATAGAACCACACCTACAGAACCACACCTACAGAACCACACAGCCCATACAGAACCACACCTACAGAACCACACCTACAGAACCACACCTACAGAACCACACCTACATAACCACACATCCCATACAGAACCACACCTACAGAACCACACCTACAGAACCATACCTACAGAACCATACCTACAGAACCACACCTACAGAACCACACCTACAGAACCACACCTACAGAACCACACCTACAGAACCACACCTACAGAACCATACCTACAGAACCACACCTACAGAACCACACCTACAGAACCACACAGCCCATACAGAACCACACCTGCAGAACCACACCTACAGAACCACACCTACAGAACCACACAGCCCATACAGAACCACACCTACAGAACCACACCTACAGAACCACACCTACAGAACCACACCGCCCATATAGAACCACACCTACAGAACCACACGTACAGAACCACACCTACAGAACCACACCTACAGAGCCACACCTACAGAACCACACCGCCCATATAGAACCACACCTACAGAACCACACGTACAGAACCACACCTACAGAACCACACGTACAGAACCACACCTACAGAACCACACCTACAGAGCCACACCTACAGAACCACACCGCCCATATAGAACCACACCTACAGAACCACACGTACAGAACCACACCTACAGAACCACACCTACAGAACCACACCTACAGAACCACACCGCCCATATAGAACCACACCTACAGAACCACACGTACAGAACCACACCTGCAGAACCACACCTACAGAACCACACAGCCCATACAGAACCACACCTACAGAACCACACCTACAGAACCACACCTGCAGAACCACACCACCCATATAGAACCACCCATACAGAACCACACCTATAGAACCACACCTACAGAACCACACCTACAGAACCACACCTACAGAACCACACAGCCCATATAGAACCACACCTACAGAACCACACCTACAGAACCACACCTACAGAACCACACAGCCCATACAGAACCACACCTACAGAACCACACCTACAGAACCACACAGCCCATACAAAACCACACCTACAGAACCACACCTACATAACCACACATCCCATACAGAACCACACCTACAGAACCACACCTACAGAACCACACCTACATAACCACACATCCCATACAGAACCACACCTACAGAACCACACCTACAGAACCATACCTACAGAACCACACCTACAGAACCACACCTACAGAACCACACCGCCCATATAGAACCACACCTACAGAACCACACCTACAGAACCACACAGCCCATACAGAACCACACCTACAGAACCACACCTACAGAACCACACCTACAGAACCACACCTACATAACCACACATCCCATACAGAACCACACCTACAGAACCACACCTACAGAACCACACCTACAGAACCATACCTACAGAACCATACCTACAGAACCACACCTACAGAACCACACCTACAGAACCACACCTACAGAACCACACCTACAGAACCACACCTACAGAACCATACCTACAGAACCACACCTACAGAACCACACCTACAGAACCACACAGCCCATACAGAACCACACCTGCAGAACCACACCTACAGAACCACACCTACAGAACCACACAGCCCATACAGAACCACACCTACAGAACCACACCTACAGAACCACACCTACAGAACCACACCGCCCATATAGAACCACACCTACAGAACCACACGTACAGAACCACACCTACAGAACCACACCTACAGAGCCACACCTACAGAACCACACCGCCCATATAGAACCACACCTACAGAACCACACGTACAGAACCACACCTACAGAACCACACGTACAGAACCACACCTACAGAACCACACCTACAGAGCCACACCTACAGAACCACACCGCCCATATAGAACCACACCTACAGAACCACACGTACAGAACCACACCTACAGAACCACACCTACAGAACCACACCTACAGAACCACACCGCCCATATAGAACCACACCTACAGAACCACACGTACAGAACCACACCTACAGAACCACACCTGCAGAACCACACAGCCCATACAGAACCACACCTACAGAACCACACCTGCAGAACCACACCTACAGAACCACACAGCCCATACAGAACCACACCTACAGAACCACACCTACAGAACCACACCTACAGAACCACACCTACAGAACCACACCTGCAGAACCACACCTGCAGAACCACACCTGCAGAACCACACCTACAGAACCACACCTACAGAACCACACCTACAGAACCACACCTACATAACCACACATCCCATACAGAACCACACCTACAGAACCACACCTACAGAACCACACCTACATAACCACACATCCCATACAGAACCACACCTACAGAACCACACCTACAGAACCATACCTACAGAACCACACCTACAGAACCACACCTACAGAACCACACCTACAGAACCACACAGCCCATACAGAACCACACCTACAGAACCACACCTGCAGAACCACACCTACAGAACCACACCTACAGAACCACACCGCACATACAGAACCACACCTACAGAACCACACCTGCAGAACCACACCTACAGAACCACACAGCCCATACAGAACCACACCTACAGAACCACACCTGCAGAACCACACCTACAGAACCACACCGCCCATATAGAACCACACCTGCAGAACCACACCTACAGAGCCACACCTACAGAACCACACCGCCCATATAGAACCACACCTACAGAACCACACCTACAGAACCACACGTACAGAACCACACCTACAGAACCACACAGCCCATACAGAACCACACCTGCAGAACCACACCTACAGAACCACACCTACAGAACCACACGTACAGAACCACACCTACAGAACCACACAGCCCATACAGAACCACACCTGCAGAACCACACCTACAGAACCACACCTACAGAACCACACCTGCAGAACCACACCTACAGAGCCACACCTA
Source organism: Petromyzon marinus (assembly GCF_048934315.1). Classification (NCBI taxonomy): domain Eukaryota; kingdom Metazoa; phylum Chordata; class Hyperoartia; order Petromyzontiformes; family Petromyzontidae; genus Petromyzon; species Petromyzon marinus. Next base: position 800,564 of record NW_027422624.1, read on the forward strand.
CAGAACCACACCGCCCATATAGAACCACACCTACAGAACCACACCTACAGAACCACACGTACAGAACCACACCTACAGAACCACACCTACAGAACCACACCGCCCATATAGAACCAAACCTACAGAACCACACGTACAGAACCACACCTGCAGAACCACACCTACAGAACCACACAGCCCATACAGAACCACACCTACAGAACCACACCTACAGAACCACACCTACAGAACCACACCTACAGAACCACACCGCCCATATAGAACCACACCTACAGAACCACACGTACAGAACCACACCTACAGAACCACACCTACAGAGCCACACCTACAGAACCACACCGCCCATATAGAACCACACCTACAGAACCACACGTACAGAACCACACCTACAGAACCACACGTACAGAACCACACCTACAGAACCACACCTACAGAGCCACACCTACAGAACCACACCGCCCATATAGAACCACACCTACAGAACCACACGTACAGAACCACACCTACAGAACCACACCTACAGAACCACACCGCCCATATAGAACCACACCTACAGAACCACACGTACAGAACCACACCTGCAGAACCACACCTACAGAACCACACAGCCCATACAGAACCACACCTACAGAACCACACCTACAGAACCACACCTACAGAACCACACCTACAGAACCACACCTGCAGAACCACACCTGCAGAACCACACCTGCAGAACCACACCTGCAGAACCACACCTACAGAACCACACCTACAGAACCACACCTACAGAACCACACCTACAGAACCACACCTACATAACCACACATCCCATACAGAACCACACCTACAGAACCACACCTACAGAACCACACCTACATAACCACACATCCCATACAGAACCACACCTACAGAACCACACCTACAGAACCATACCTACAGAACCATACCTACAGAACCACACCTACAGAACCACACCTACAGAACCACACAGCCCATACAGAACCACACCTACAGAACCACACCTGCAGAACCACACCTACAGAACCACACCTACAGAACCACACCGCACATACAGAACCACACCTACAGAACCACACCTGCAGAACCACACCTACAGAACCACACAGCCCATACAGAACCACACCTACAGAACCACACCTACAGAACCACACCTGCAGAACCACACCTACAGAACCACACCGCCCATATAGAACCACACCTACAGAGCCACACCTACAGAACCACACCGCCCATATAGAACCACACCTACAGAACCACACGTACAGAACCACACCTACAGAACCACACAGCCCATACAGAACCACACCTGCAGAACCACACCTACAGAACCACACCTACAGAACCACACGTACAGAACCACACCTACAGAACCACACATACAGAACCACACCTGCAGAACCACACCTACAGAACCACACCTACAGAACCACACCTGCAGAACCACACCTACAGAGCCACACCTACAGAACCACACCGCCCATATAGAACCACACCTACAGAACCACACGTACAGAACCACACCTACAGAACCACACCTACAGAACCACACCGCCCATATAGAACCAAACCTACAGAACCACACGTACAGAACCACACCTGCAGAACCACACCTACAGAACCACACAGCCCATACAGAACCACACCTACAGAACCACACCTACAGAACCACACCTACAGAACCACACCTACAGAACCACACAGCCCATACAGAACCACACCTACAGAACCACACCTACAGAACCACACCTACAGAACCACACAGCCCATACAGAACCACACCTACAGAACCACACCTGCAGAACCACACCTACAGAACCACACCTACAGAACCACACCGCATATACAGAACCACACCTACAGAACCACACCTACAGAACCACCCCTACAGAACCACACCTACAGAACCACACCACACCTACAGAACCACACCTACAGAACCACACCTACAGAACCACACCTACAGAACAACACCTACAGAACCACACCTACAGAACCACACCGCCCATACAGAACCACACCTACAGAACCACACCTACAGAACCACACCTACAGAACCACACCGCACATACAGAACCACACCTACAGAACCACACCTACAGAACCACACCTACAGAACCACACCTACAGAACCACACATACAGAACCACACAGCCCATACAGAACCACACCTACAGAACCACACCGCACCACACCTACAGAACCACACCTACAGAACCACACAGCCCATACAGAACCACACCTACAGAACCACACCTACAGAACCACACCTACAGAACCACACCTACAGAACCACACCTACAGAACCACCCCTACAGAACCACACAGCCCATACAGAACCACACCTACAGAACCACGCCTACAGAACCACACCTACAGAACCACACCTACAGAACCACACAGCCCATACAGAACCACACTTACAGAACCACACCTACAGAACCACACCTACAGAACCACACCTACAGAACCACACCTACAGAACCACACAGCCCATACAGAACCACACCTACAGAACCACACCTACAGAACCACACCTACAGAACCACACCTACAGAACCACACCTACAGAACCACACCTACAGAACCACACCTGCAGAACCACACATTCCATACAGAACCACACCTACAGAACCACACAGCCCATACAGAACCACACAGCCCATACAGAACCACACCTACAGAACCACACCTACAGAACCACACCTACAGAACCACACCTACAGAACCACACAGCCCATACAGAACCACACCTACAGAACCACACCTACAGAACCACACCTACAGAACCACCCCTACAGAACCACACCTACAGAACCACACAGCCCATACAGAACCACACCTACAGACTCACACCTACAGAACCACCCCTACAGAACCACACCACCCATACAGAACCACCCATACAGAACCACACCTGCAGAACCACACCTACAGAACCACACCTACAGAACCACCCCTACAGAACCACACCTACAGAACCACACAGCCCATACAGAACCACCCATACAGAACCACCCATACAGAACCACACCTACAGAACCACACCTACAGAACCACACCTACCGAACCACACCGCCCATACAGAACCACACCACCCATACAGAACCACACCTACAGAACCACACCGCACCTACAGAACCACACCTACAGAACCACACCTACAGAACCACACCGCACCTACAGAACCGCACCTACAGAACCACACCTACAGAACCACACCTACAGAACCACACCTACAGAACCACACCTACAGAACCACACCTACAGAACCACACATACAGAACCACACATACAGAACCACACAGCCCATACAGAACCACACCTACAGAACCACACCTACAGAACCACACCGCACCACACCTACAGAACCACACCTACAGAACCACACAGCCCATACAGAACCACACCTACAGAACCACACCTACAGAACCACACCGCACCACACCTACAGAACCACACCTACAGAACCACACAGCCCATACAGAACCACACCTACAGAACCACACCTACAGAACCACACCTACAGAACCACACCTACAGAACCACACCTACAGAACCACACCTACAGAACCACACCTACAGAACCACACAGCCCATACAGAACCACACCTACAGAACCACACCTACAGAACCACACCTACAGAACCACACAGCCCATACAGAACCACACTTACAGAACCACACCTACAGAACCACACCTACAGAACCACACCTACAGAACCACACAGCCCATACAGAACCACACCTACAGAACCACACCTATAGAACCACACCTACAGAACCACACCTACAGAACCACACCTAAAGAACCACACCTACAGAACCACACCTACAGAACCACACATACAGAACTACACATACAGAACCACACATACAGAACTACACATACAGAACCACACAGCCCATACAGAACCACACCTACAGAACCACACCTACAGAACCACACCTACAGAACCACACCTACAGAACCACACCTACATAACCACACCTACATAACCACACCTACAAAACCACACCTACAGAACCACACCTACAGAACCACACCTACAGAACCACACATACAGAACCACACATACAGAACCACACAGCCCATACAGAACCACACCTACAGAACCACACCGCACCACACCTACAGAACCACACCTACAGAACCACACCTACAGAACCACACCTACAGAACCACACAGCCCATACAGAACCACACCTACAGAACCACACCTACAGAACCACACCTACAGAACCACACCTACAGAACCACCCCTACAGAACCACACAGCCCATACAGAACCACACCTACAGAACCACGCCTACAGAACCACACCTACAGAACCACACCTACAGAATCACACAGCCCATACAGAACCACGCCTACAGAACCACACCTACAGAACCACACCTACAGAACCACACCTACAGAACCACACAGCCCATACAGAACCACACCTACAGAACCACACCTACAGAACCACACCTACAGAACCACACCTACAGAAACACACCTACAGAACCACACCTACAGAACCACACCTAAAGAACCACACCTACAGAACCACACCTACAGAACCACACATACAGAACTACACATACAGAACCACACATACAGAACTACACCTACAGAACCACACAGCCCATACAGAACCACACCTACACAACCACACCGCCCATACAGAACCACACCTACAGAACCACACATACAGAACTACACCTACAGAACCACACCTACAGAACCACACCTACAGAACCACACAGCCCATACAAAACCACACCTACAGAACCACACCTACAGAACCACACCTACAGAACCACACAGCCCATACAGAACCACACCTACAGAACCACACCTACAGAACCACACCTACAGAACCACACCTGCAGAACCACACCTGCAGAACCACACCTGCAGAACCACACAGCCCATACAGAACCACACCTACAGAACCACTCAGCCCATACAGAACCACACCTACAGACTCACACCTACAGAACCACCCCTACAGAACCACACCACCCATACAGAACCACCCATACAGAACCACACCTACAGAACCACACCTACAGTACCACACCTACAGAACCACACCTACAGAACGACACCTACAGAACCACACCGCCCATACAGAACCACCCATACAGAACCACACCTACAGAACCACACCTACAGAACCACCCCTACAGAACCACACCTACAGAACCACACAGCCCATACAGAACCACCCATACAGAACCACCCATACAGAACCACACCTACAGAACCACACCTACAGAACCACACCGCCCATACAGAACCACACCTACAGAACCACACCGCACATACAGAACCACACCTACAGAACCACACCTACAGATCCACACCTACAGAACCACACCGCACCACACCTATAGAACCACACCTACAGAACCACACCTACAGAACCACACAGCCCATACAGAACCACACCTACAGAACCACACCTACAGAACCACACCTACAGAACCACACCTACAGAACCACACCTACAGAACCACCCCTACAGAACCACACAGCCCATACAGAACCACACCTACAGAACCACGCCTACAGAACCACACCTACAGAACCACACCTACAGAACCACACCTGCAGAACCACACATTCCATACAGAACCACACCTACAGAACCACACCTACAGAACCACACAGCCCATACAGAACCACACCTACAGAACCACACCTACAGAACCACACCTACAGAACCACACGTACAGAACCACACCTACAGAACCACCCCTACAGAACCACACCTACAGAACCACACAGCCCATACAGAACCACACCTACAGACTCACACCTACAGAACCACCCCTACAGAACCACACCACCCATACAGAACCACCCATACAGAACCACACCTACAGAACCACACCTACAGAACCACACCTACAGAACCACACCTACAGAACCACACCTACAGAACCACACCTACAGAACCACACCTACAGAACCACACCTACAGAACCACACCTGCAGAACCACACAGCCCATACAGAACCACACCTGCAGAACCACACCTACAGAACCACACCTACAGAACCACACAGCCCATACAGAACCACACCTACAGAACCACACCGCCCATTTAGAACCACACCTACAGAACCACACCTACAGAACCACACCTACAGAACCACACCTACAGAACCACACCTACAGAACCACACATACAGAACCACACCTACAGAACCACACCTGCAGAACCACACCTACAGGAGGTGCCGACCTCTGACCTCTGTGTTCCGTCATCGTTTTTCTCCTCCTGCTCTCTCCCCACCTCTTTGCACCTCCTTGCACCTCCTCCTCCTCCTCCTCCTCTACCTCCTCTACCTCCTCTACCTCCTCCTGCTGCTCTTCCAGACGCCTGGTTCTCATCAGGTACGCCATGCAGCACCCTCAACCCACTGAACCCTGTGGGAGCCTTCGTCTGGCTCTGTGAGTCTCAGTGATTAACACTGAACCCTGTGGGAGCCTTAGTCTGGCTCTGTGAGTCTCTCTGATTAACACTGAACCCTGTGGGAGTCTTAGTCTGGTTCTGTGAGTCTCAGTGATTAACACTGAACCCTGTGGGAGCCTTAGTCTGGCTCTGTGAGTCTCAGTGATTAACACTGAACCCTGTGGGAGCCTTAGTCTGGCTCTGTGAGTCTCAGTGATTAACACTGAACCCTGTGGGAGCCTTAGTCTGGCTCTGTGAGTCTCAGTGATTAACACTGAACCCTATGGGAGTCTTTGGTCTGGCTCTGTGAGTCTCAGTGATTAACACTGAACCCTGTGGGAGCCTTAGTCTGGCTCTGTGAGTCTCAGTGATTAACACTGAACCCTGTGTGAGTCTTAGTCTGGCTCTATGAGTCTCAGTGATTAACACTGAACCCTGTGGGAGTCTTTGGTCTGGCTCTGTGAGTCTCAGTGATTAACACTGAACCCTGTGGGAGCCTTAGTCTGGCTCTGTGAGTCTCAGTGATTAACACTGAACCCTGTGTGAGCCTTAGTCTGGCTCTGTGAGTCTCAGTGATTAACACTGAACCCTGTGTGAGTCTTAGTCTGGCTCTATGAGTCTCACTGATTAACACTGAACCCTGTGGGAGTCTTCGTCTGGCTTTGTGAGTCTCAGTGATTAAAACTGAACCCTAAGGGAGTCTTAGTCTGGCTCTGTGAGTCTCAGTGATTAACACTGAACCCTGTGGGAGCCTTAGCCTGGCTCTGTGAGTCTCAGTGATTTACACTGAACCCTGTGGGAGTCTTAGTCTGGCTCTGTGAGTCTCAGTGATTAACACTGAACCCTGTGGGAGCCTTAGTCTGGCTCTTTGAGTCTCAGTGATTAACACTGAACCCTGTGGGAGTCTTAGTCTGGGTCTGTGAGTCTCAGTGATTTAACACTGAACCCTGTGGGAGCCTTAGTCTGGCTCTGTGAGTCTCAGTGATTAACACTGAACCCTGTGGGAGCCTTAGTCTGGCTCTGTGAGTCTCAGTGATTAACACTGAACCCTGTGGGAGTCTTTGGTCTGGCTCTGTGAGTCTCAGTGATTAACACTGAACCCTGTGGGAGCCTTAGTCTGGCTCTGTGAGTCTCAGTGATTAACACTGAACCCTGTGTGAGCCTTAGTCTGGCTCTGTGAGTCTCAGTGATTAACACTGAACCCTGTGTGAGTTTTAGTCTGGCTCTATGAGTCTCACTGATTAACACTGAACCCTGTGGGAGTCTTCGTCTGGCTCTGTGAGTCTCAGTGATTAAACCTGAACTTTAAGGGAGTCTTAGTCTGGCTCTGAGTCTCAGTGATTAACACTGAACCCTGTGGGAGCCTTAGTCTGCCTTTGTGAGTCTCACTGATTAACACTGAACCCTGTGTGAGCCTTAGTCTGGCTCTGTGAGTCTCAGTGATTAACACTGAACCCTGTGGGAGTCTTAGTCTGGCTCTGAGTCTCACTGATTAACACTGAACCGTGTGTGAGCCTTAGCCTGGCTCTGTGAGTCTCAGTGATTAACACTGAACCCTGAGGGAGCCTAAGTCTGGCTCTGTGAGTCTCAGTGATTAACACTGAACCCTGTGGGAGCCTTAGTCTGGCTCTGTGAGTCTCAGTGATTAATATCAAACCCTGTGGGAGCATAAGTCTGGCTCTGTGAGTCTCAGTGATTAACACTGAACCCTGTGGGAGCCTTAGTCTGGCTCTGTGAGTCTCAGTGATTAACACTGAACCCTGTGTGAGCCTTAGTCTGGCTCTGTGAGTCTCAGTGATTAACACTGAACCCTGTGTGAGTCTTAGTCTGGCTCTATGAGTCTCACTGATTAACACTGAACCCTGTGGGAGTCTTCGTCTGGCTCTGTGAGTCTCAGTGATTAAAACTGAACCCTAAGGGAGTCTTAGTCTGGCTCTGTGAGTCTCAGTGATTAACACTGAACCCTGTGGGAGCCTTAGTCTGGCTCTGTGAGTCTCAGTGATTAACACTGAACCCTGTGGGAGTCTTAGTCTGGGTCTGTGAGTCTCAGTGATTTAACACTGAACCCTGTGGGAGCCTTAGTCTGGCTCTGTGAGTCTCAGTGATTAACACTGAACCCTGTGGGAGCCTTAGTCTGGCTCTGTGAGTCTCAGTGATTAACACTGAACCCTGTGGGAGTCTTTGGTCTGGCTCTGTGAGTCTCAGTGATTAATACTGAACCCTGTGGGAGCCTTAGTCTGGCTCTGTGAGTCTCAGTGATTAACACTGAACCCTGTGTGAGCCTTAGTCTGGCTCTGTGAGTCTCAGTGATTAACACTGAACCCTGTGTGAGTCTTAGTCTGGCTCTATGAGTCTCACTGATTAACACTGAACCCTGTGGGAGTCTTCGTCTGGCTCTGTGAGTCTCAGTGATTAAACCTGAACTTTAAGGGAGTCTTAGTCTGGCTCTGTGAGTCTCAGTGATTAACACTGAACCCTGTGGGAGTCTTAGTCTGGCTCTATGAGTCTCACTGATTAACACTGAACCGTGTGTGAGCCTTAGCCTGGCTCTGTGAGTCTCAGTGATTAACACTGAACCCTGTGGGAGCCTAAGTCTGGCTCTGTGAGTCTCAGTGATTAACACTGAACCCTGTGGGAGCCTTAGTCTGGCTCTGTGAGTCTCAGTGATTAATATCAAACCCTGTGGGAGCATAAGTCTGGCTCTGTGGGTCTCAGTGATTAACACTGAACCCTGTGGGAGCCTTAGTCTGGCTCTGTGAGTCTCAGTGATTAACACTGAACCCTGTGGGAGCCTTAGTCTGGCTCTGTGAGTCTCAGTGATTAACACTGAACCGTGTGTGAGCCTTAGCCTGGCTCTGTGAGTCTCAGTGATTAACACTGAACCCTGTGGGAGCCTAAGTCTGGCTCTGTGAGTCTCAGTGATTAACACTGAACCCTGTGGGAGCCTTAGTCTGGCTCTGTGAGTCTCAGTGATTAATATCAAACCCTGTGGGAGCATAAGTCTGGCTCTGTGAGTCTCAGTGATTAACACTGAACCCTGTGGGAGCCTTAGTCTGGCTCTGTGAGTCTCAGTGATTAACACTGAACCCTGTGTGAGCCTTAGTCTGGCTCTGTGAGTCTCAGTGATTAACACTGAACCCTGTGGGAGTCTTAGTCTGGCTCTATGAGTCTCACTGATTAACACTGAACCGTGTGTGAGCCTTAGCCTGGCTCTGTGAGTCTCAGTGATTAACACTGAACCCTGTGGGAGCCTTAGTCTGGCTCTGTGAGCCGTGCCGGCCTTCATAGGCACTGCTGCTGCTACTCGCTACTAACAGCACAGAGCCCAGTGATAGCTATGAGATGTTAGCTACCTCGCCTGGTCTACAGGAGGTCTGTGTCTCTCATCATCACCACGGTGGCTATGAGATGTTAGCTACCTCGCCTGGTCTACAGGAGGTCTGTGTCTCTCTCATCATCACGGTGGCTATGAGATGTTAGCTACCTCGCCTGGTCTGCAGGAGGTCTGTGTCTCTCTCATCATCACCACGGTGGCTATGAGATGTTAGCTACCTCGCCTGGTCTACAGGAGGTCTGTGTCTCTCTCATCATCACGGTGGCTATGAGATGTTAACTACCTCGCCTGGTATACAGGAGGTCTGTGTCTCTCATCATCATCACGGTGACTGAGATGTTAGCTACCTCGCCTGGTCTACAGGAGGTCTGTGTCTCTCTCATCATCACGGTGGCTATGAGATGTTAGCTACCTCGCCTGGTCTACAGGAGGTCTGTGTCTCTCTCATCATCACCACGGTGACTATGAGATGTTAGCTACCTCGCCTGGTCTACAGGAGGTCTGTGTCTCTCTCATCATCACCACGGTGACTATGAGATGTTAGCTACCTCGCCTGGTCTACAGGAGGTCTGTGTCTCTCATCATCATCATCACCACGGTGACTATGAGATGTTAACTACCTCGCCTGGTCTACAGGAGGTCTGTGTCTCTCATCATCATCATCACCACGGTGACTATGAGATGTTAGCTACCTCGCCTGGTCTACAGGAGGTCTGTGTCTCTCTCATCATCACGGTGGCTATGAGATGTTAACTACCTCGCCTGGTCTACAGGAGGTCTGTGTCTCTCATCATCATCACGGTGACTGAGATGTTAGCTACCTCGCCTGGTCTACAGGAGGTCTGTGTCTCTCATCATCACGGTGGCTATGAGATGTTAGCTACCTCGCCTGGTCTACAGGAGGTCTGTGTCTCTCTCATCATCACCACGGTGACTATGAGATGTTAGCTACCTCGCCTGGTCTACAGGAGGTCTGTGTCTCTCTCATCATCACCACGGTGACTATGAGATGTTAGCTACCTCGCCTGGTCTACAGGAGGTCTGTGTCTCTCATCATCATCATCACCACGGTGACTATGAGATGTTAACTTCCTCGCCTGGTCTACAGGAGGTCTGTGTCTCTCATCATCATCATCACCACGGTGACTATGAGATGTTAGCTACCTCGCCTGGTCTACAGGAGGTCTGTGTCTCTCATCATCATCATCACCACGGTGACTATGAGATGTTAGCTACCTCGCCTGGTCTACAGGAGGTCTGTGTCTCTCTCTCATCATCATCACCACGGTGACTATGAGATGTTAACTACCTCGCCTGGTCTACAGGAGGTCGTGGGTTCCACCCCGACCCTGCTGCTGCTGCTGCTGTCTCTGTGCAGTCTGCGTCTCTCTCCCCGTGGTGGTCGCTGCGTGGATTTTGTCTCCGGCTCCTCCTCCGTTTGTCCCCTCCACGTTCAGAGTCGACGTCGCCACGCTCGGTCAGAGTCTTTGGCTGCTGCTGCTGCTGCTGTCAATGTCCACGTGACGATGATGACGACGATGATGACGACGATGATGATATCAGCCACGTGGTTGAGCTGCTATCATTTGTTGATGGCCACGTGGCTTGTGAACACAGAGCGACGGCAGCTGTGTGCGGGGCCTTAGCTGGTGTGTGTGTGTGTGTGATGGTAGTGTGAGTGTGTGAGTGATGGTAGTGTGTGTGTGTGTGTGATGGTAGTGTGTGTGAGTGATGGTAGTGTGTGTGTGATGGTAGTGTGTGTGTGATGGTAGTGTGTGTGTGTGTGATGGTAGTGTGTGTGTGTGATGGTAGTGTGTGTGTGTGATGGTAGTGTGTGTGTGTGTGATGGTAGTGTGTGTGTGTGTGATGGTAGTGTGTGTGTGTGACGGTAGTGTGTGTGAGTGATGGTAGTGTGTGTGTGTGTGTGAGTGATGGTAGTGTGTGTGATGGTAGTGTGTGTTTTAGTGATGGTAGTGTGTGTGATGGTAGTGTGTGTTTTAGTGATGGTAGTGTGTGTGTGTGATGGTAGTGTGTGTGAGTGATGGTAGTGTGTGTGATGGTAGTTTGTGTGTGTGTGATGGTAGTGTGTGTGTGTGATGGTAGTGTGTGTGTGATGGTAGTGTGTGTGTGATGGTAGTGTGTGAGTGATGGTAGTGTGTGTGAGTGTGTGTGATGGTAGTGTGTGTGAGTGTGAGTGATGGTAGTGTGTGTGTGTGATGGTAGTGTGTGTGAGTGATGGTAGTGTGTGTGTGTGTGATGGTTCCCTTCCCAGGCAACAAGGGGGTACTGATGGCGATGAAGTGGACATCCCTCCTCGCAAGGAGCCTGTCAGAGGTGAGCTCCCTCCCCTCTCCTCCCGTGCCCTGAGTCACTGAGACTCAGGAGAGGGGAGTATAATGTAGTGAGTGTAGTGTATAGTGTGTGTAGTTAGTGAGTGTAGTGTATAGTGTGTGTAGTGTATAGTGTGTGTAGTGTATAATGTGTTCGTATAATGTAGTGTATAGTGTGTGTAGTTAGTGAGTGTAGTGTATAGTGTGTGTAGTGTATAATGTGTTCGTATAATGTAGTGTATAGTGAGTGTGGTGTATAGTGTGTGTAGTTAGTGAGTGTAGTGTATAGTGTGTGTAGTGTATAATGTGTTCGTATAATGTAGTGTATAGTGAGTGTAGTGTATAGTGTGTGTAGTGTATAATGTGTTCGTATAATGTAGTGTATAGTGAGTGTAGTGTATAGTGTGTGTAGTGTGTGTAGTGTATAATGTGTTCGTATAATATAGTGTGTAGTGTAGTGTGTTTAGTGTATAATGTGTTTGTATAATGTGTGTGTAGGGTGGGAGTTGCTGTAGCAGCCCGAGGTACTCCGCCCCTATGTGTCTCTAAGAGTATAGTGTATAGTGTAGTGTGTAAGTAGGGTATAATGTGTGTGTAGTGTATAATGTATAATGTGTGTGTGTAGTGTATAATGTAGTGTGTAGAGTATAATGTGTGTGTAGTGTATAATGTATAATGTGTGTGTGTAGTGTATAATGTAGTGTGTAGAGTATAATGTGTCTGTAGTGTATAATGTATAATGTGTGTGTGTGTAGTGTATAATGTAGTGTGTAGTGTATAATGTAGTGTGTAGTGTATAATGTATAATGTGTGTGTGTATAGGGTGGGAGTTGCTGTACCAGCCCGAAGCACTCCGCCCCTTCGTGTCTCTGAGAGTATAGTGTATAATGTGGTGTGTAGTGTATAGTATATAATGTGTGTGTAGTGTATAGTGTAGTGTATAATGTATAATGTGTGTGTAGTGTATAATGTGGTGTGTAGTGTATAGTATATAATGTGTGTGTGTGTGTGTATAGGGTGGGAGTTGCTGTACCAGCCCGAAGCACTCCGCCCCAACGTGTCTCTGAGAGTGTAGTGTATAATGTAGTGTATAATGTATAATGTAGTGTGTAGTGTATAGTGTAGTGTGTAGTGTATAATGTGGTGTGTAGTGTATAATGTGGTGTGTAGTGTATAATGTAGTGTGTAGTGTATAATGTATGTGTGTAGTGTATAGTATATAATGTGTGTGTGTGTGTGTATAGGGTGGGAGTTGCTGTACCAGCCCGAAGCACTCCGCCCCAACGTGTCTCTGAGAGTATAGTGTATAATGTGGTGTGTAGTGTATAATGTAGTGTGTAGTGTATAATGTATAATGTAGTGTATAATGTATAATGTATAATGTGTGTGTGTATAGGGTGGGAGTTGCTGTACCAGCCCGAAGCACTCCGCCCCTACGTGTCTCTGAGAGTGTAGTGTATAATGTAGTGTATAGTGTATAATGTAGTGTATAATGTATAATGTGGTGTGTAGTGTATAATGTATAATGTGGTGTGTAGTGTATAGTATATAATGTGTGTGTGTGTGTGTATAGGGTGGGAGTTGCTGTACCAGCCCGAAGCACTCCGCCCCTTCGTGTCTCTGAGAGTGTAGTGTATAATGTAGTGTATAATGTAGTGTATAGTGTATAATGTATGTTTGTGTGTAGTGTATAATGTATAATGTGTGTGTGTATAGGGTGGGAGTTGCTGTACCAGCCCGAAGCACTCCGCCCCTACGTGTCTCTGAGAGTGTAGTGTATAATGTAGTGTATAATGTAGTGTATAATGTAGTGTCTAATGTAGTGTATAATGTGGTGTGTAGTGTATAATGTATAGTGTAGTGTATAATGTAGTGTGTAGTGTATAATGTATAATGTGTGTGTGTGTATAGGGTGGGAGTTGCTGTACCAGCCCGAAGCACTCCGCCCCTACGTGTCTCTGAGAGTGTAGTGTATAGTGTAGTGTATAGTGTATAATGTATAATGTGTGTGTAGTGTATAGTGTAGTATATAATGTGTGTGTGTGTGTGTATAGGGTGGGAGTTGCTGTACCAGCCCGAAGCACTCCGCCCCTTCGTGTCTCTGCTGAAGCAGTCGAGGAACCCAATCACGCTGGAGGCGGCCACCAGCGCCATCTACACCCTCGCTAGCGGTGACGGACAGGTACTGTCGCGAGCTCGCACTGCCACCCACCCTCACGCGTGGGGGTCTGTGTCTGTGTGTGTGTGTCTGTGTGTATCTATCTGTCTGCGTTTGTGTCTGTGTGTGACTGTGTCTGTGTGTATGTGGTGTGTGCATCTATCTATCTGTCTGTGTGTGTGTGTGTCTGTGTGTATGTGGTGTGTGCATCTATCTATCTGTCTGTGTGTGTGTGCGCCTGTGTCTGTGTGTGTATCTATCTATCTGTCTGTGTGTGTATGTGGTGTGTGTATCTATCTATCTGTCTGTGTGTGACTGTGTCTGTGTGTATGTGGTGTGTGTATATCTATCTGTATGTGTGTCTCTGCGTGTGTCTGTGTGTGACTGTGTCTGTGTGTGTGTGTGGTGTGTGTATCTATCTATGTCTGTGTGTGTCTCTGCGTGTGTCTCTGTGAGTGACTGTGTCTGTGTGTGGTGTGTGTATCTATCTATCTGTCTGTCTGTGTCTCTGCGTGTGTCTGTGTGTGTGACTCTGTCTGTGTGCCTGTGTCTGTATGTGTGTGGTGTGTGTATCTATATGTGTGTGTGTGTTTGTGTGTGTGTGTGTGCTGTGTGTGTGTCTGGCCACCCACCCCCTCGTGTGCCGTGCCGGCCTTCACAGGCTCTGCTACTCGCTAACAGCACTTGCCCCTACAGTCTTTCAAGGCTATACGGGTGATCTTTGCGTGTATGTGTGTCTATCTGTGCATGTGTGTGTGTACATGTGTGTGCATGTATACGCATGTGCATACGTGTGTGTGTCTGCGTGTGCACGTGTCTGCGTGTGCACGTGTCTGTGTGTGTCTGCGTGTCTGCGTGTGTGCGTGTGTGTGTGTGAGCGTGTCTGCGTGTGTGTGTCTGTGTGTGTGTGTCTGTGTGTGTCTGGGTGTGTGTGTCTGCGTGCGTGTGTCTGCGTGCGTGTGACTCTGTCTGCGTGTGTGTGTGTCTGTGTGTGTGTGTGTCTGCGTGTGTGTGACTCTGCGTGTGTGTGTGTCTGTGTGTGTGTGTGTCTGCGTGTGTGTGACTCTGTCTGCGTGTGTGTGTGTCTGCGTGTGTGTGTGTCTGCGTGTCTGCGTGTCTGTTGTGTGACTCTGTCTGCGTGTGTGTGTGTGCGTGTCTGCGTGTGTGTGTGTGTCTGTGTGTGTGTTGTGTGTCTGTGTGTGTGTGTGTGACTCTGTGTGTCTGTGTGTGTCTGCGTGTGTGCGTGTGTCTGTCTGCGTGTGTGCGTGTGTCTGTCTGTGTGTGTGTGTGACTCTGTGTGTGTGTGTGTGTCTGTGTGTGTGTGTGTGTGACTGTCTGTGTGTGTGTGTGACTGTGTGTGTGTGTGTGTGGTTGACACCGTCGTCGTTGGCAGTGGGCGGAGGTGGCCCGTGCGGTGGTGCGCAAGGAGGAGGGGCTGCCGCGGCTGGTGGAGCAGCTGAGGAGCGAGCGCGAGCGAGTGGTCTGCGCGTCCGCCCACGCTCTGCGTGGACTCGCTCGCGACCCCAAGAACAAGGCTCTCATAGGTCTGGGGGTGGTGGAGGGGTCGTTATGGTGGGGGAGAGACACGGGGGGAGAGGCGGGGGGAGAGACACAGGGGGGGGGAGACGCGGGGGGTGAGAGACACGGGGGAGAGACACGGGGGGAGAGACGGGGAGAGAGACACGGGGGAGAGACACGGGGGGAGAGACGGGGAGAGAGACACGGGGGAGAGACACGGGGGAGAGACACGGGGGGAGAGACACGGGGGGGGAGAGACACGAGGGAGAGACACGGGGGGGAGAGACACGGGGGGGGAGAGTACACGGGGGAGAGACACGGGGGGGGGAGAGACACGGGGGAGAGACACGGGGGGGGGGAGAGACACGGGGGGGAGAGACACGGGGGGGGGAGAGGCACGGGGAGAGAGACACGGGGGGGGGGAGAGACACGGGGGGGGGGAGAGAGACACGGGGGGGGGTGGGAGACGTTGAGGCTGCAACACTGACGTCTCCCACACAACAAGAACGGCGGCAGCAGCGGCAGCAGCGGCGGCAGCAGCAGCAGCAGCAGTAGTAGTAGCAGCAGCAGCAGTAGCAGCAGCAGCAGCAGCAGTAGTAGTAGCAGCAGTAGCAGCAGCAGCAGCAGTAGTAGTAGCAGCAGCAGCAGTAGCAGCAGCAGCAGCAGCAGTAGCAGCGGCAGCAGTAGCAGCAGCAGCAGCAGGAGCAGCGGCAGCAGTAGCTGCAGCGGTTAGCTGACGGCCCTCCCCCCACGTTTCTGCGCCAGGGACCCACGGCACCAGGAACCTGGTGCAGAGGCTGCCCGAGGTGTCGCCGGAGGCGGGGGTCGGGGGGGCGCCCCCCCCCGCGTCGTCGGCGAGCGTCCCGCTGGGCCCCGTGGGCGAGGACGGCGTCGCCGCCCTGCTGGGGGCCCTGGCCGAGCTCGCCACGGGCAGCGTGGACAACGCCCGGCACCTTCAGAGCGCCGGGGGCATCGAGCGGGCGGTCTCCATCAGCGCATCCCGGTGGGTGGTGTAGATGTGTGTGTCTGTGTGTGTGTGTGTCTGTGTGTGTGTGTCTGTGTGTGTGTGTGTCTGTGTGTGTATGTCTGTGTGTGTGTGTGTGTCTGTGTGTGTTTGTGTGCGTGTGTGTTTGTGTGTGTGTGTCTGTGTGTGTGTGTGTGTCTGTATGTGTGTGTGTGTGTATGTGTGTGTGTGTCTGTGTGTGTGTGTGTATGTGTGTGTGTGTCTGTGTGTGTGTGTCTGTGTGTGTGTGTCTGTGTGCCGGACGGGCAACTCTGTCGTGGACAGCGCTGTGGGGGGAGATCCAATTTTGATTGGCTCCTCCCCTCATGGTGTATGTGTCCACCACAGGGGCTAAACGGGGGCTCTGGACGGGTGCGAGGGGCTGGTAACCCCTCCACCTTCAATTAATTACCACAAAACCACGAATTAAACTGAAATATGTAACTAATAAGCTTGTGCCGGAGGCCCCGGGGGGCCAGGCGTCTATGACGTCTCCTGGCCAAACCCCAATTGGCGGAGCCAGGAGATTGAATACCTACCCTCGGGGCTACTCCAGAAACAACGAAAAGCCACTACGGGTGGCCACGTGGAATGTTCGAACGCTCACTGCAGAGGAGAGGCTGCCACTCCTCTGTCGGGAGCTGCACCGGTACCGCCTGGATCTATGCGGCATTCAGGAGGTCCGGTGGACCGGCTCTGGCTCCTGCCACCATGAGGGGTGGACAGTCCTCTACTCGGGGCAGCAGACTGCCAAACAACAGGGTGTGGGTCTTCTTTTGAACAAAAGAATGAAGGGGGCGTGGGAGCGTGGCGGTGAGGTGTGGGAAGCTGTAAGCCCCAGGCTACTTTGGGCTCGCCTTCCCATCAACCGGAGGCGAGGAATGGTGGTCGTGGTTACTTATGCCCCCACCGAAGATGAACATCCGTGGAGGGATGCAGGCAAAGCCGATGAGTCAGATGCCTTCTATGACCTCCTGTCACAGGTGCTGGCTAAAGTGGCCCCTCGGGATAGAGTCATCATGTTGGGTGACTTCAATGCCCGAGTTGGTCATGATACTGGCACCTGGTCTGGAGTGATTGGAGGGCATGGGCCAGATCAGCTCAATAACAACGGTAGGAGGCTGCTAGATTTTTGTGCAGCCCATGGGCTTGTAATTACCAACACGCTGTTCCGGCATCGGCGCATCCACACAACATCATGGATGCATGCCGGGTCCAAGCAAGAACATCTGCTGGACTACATAGTGACGGACCAGCGAATGCGAGCCCATGTCCTTGACACCAGGACCTACCGTGGAGCTGATCTGCCCTCTGACCATCGACTAGTCATCTGTAAGATGCGCCTGCCATTCTTCCACTCCGGTGGTGGGTGTACACCCAGGACCCCATTCCAACCTAAAGTGGCCTGGTCTCACTTATCTGATGAAAGTTGCAAGCGAGAATTTCATCATCGCTTGCGGCTGGGATTGGCATCGTCCCCGACTCCTCCTGATGTCGAGGGTAAATGGGCGAGGTTTAGGACTGTGACTCATGCAGCTGCAATGGCTGCTTTGGGTACGCGGTCCAGACCTCCCCAGACACCCTGGATGACAGAGGAGTTGTTCAGGATGGTTGAGAAAAAGCGACAGGCCCACTGTCATCGGCTACAGAATCCCACGTCAGAGAATGAGGAGGCTTACCGCAGCCTTCGCTCGGAGGTTCAGAGAGCCGTGAGGCGCTGCAAGGATGGGTGGTGGTCGCGGGTTGCTGAGGAGATGGAGTCTGCCTCAGTGGCCCGTGATCACAAATCTCTATTTAACTCCATCAAAAAAGTAACCTGCAGCGCCACACCTATTACTATCATTAGGGGAAAAAACGGTGATCCAATTTCCGACCCCCAGGAACAGGTTCGCAGATTTGCTGAGCATTTCTGTGAGGTCCTGGGGGAGGGAAAATCCCTCAGCCAGGAAAACATCGTGGCACAAAGTGAGGATGACCCTGCTGAGGCTGCGGTGCCTCAAATATTGGATGAAGTCACCCCCTGTGAGTGGCTGGCTGAGGTGCCATCTGCTGAGGAAGTATTGAAGGCGATCCGGAGTCTGAGACCAGGAAAGGCAGCGGGCAGAGATGAACTCCCAAGCGAAATGCTGAGGGAGGGTGGCATTTGTGCACAGACTGCCCTATATGACATCATAACAACAGTCTGGACCACTGGACGGGTTCCGCAGGATTGGAAGGATGCCCTGGTGGTCCCCCTTTTTAAGAAGGGGGACCGCACAGACTGTAACAACTACAGGGGCATCTCACTCCTCAGTGTGCCGGGAAAGGTCCTGGCAAGGATTATTCAGCATCGCCTTGCCAGGCACGCTGAGGAGAGGCTTGCGGAGCCCCAATGCGGTTTCAGGAAAGGGCGGTCCTGCACAGATGCCATATTTTCTGTCCGTCTGCTACAGCAGAGGTGTAGGGAATTCCAACAAGACCTACATCTCTGCTTTATTGACCTGGTGAAGGCCTATGATACCATCAGTAGGTCTGGGCTCTGGGTCGTTCTTCGTGCTTTTGGAGTACCTGACCCTCTGCTCACGATCATTAAGGACCTTCATGATGGTGAGCGGGCCCGGGTAAAACTACGTGGCCGGGAGTCAGAGCCATTCCCTGTACACCTTGGGGTGCGACAGGGATGTCTTCTGGCTCCCACATTATTTAACATCGATTTTGACCACGTAGTTCATGAAGCCTTCAATAGTTGTACCGGGGGAATCTCCATATGGTACAGATATAATGGGAGGCTGATCGATGCCCGGGTGCGGTCAAGGGATGGCTCCCTATTGCTCAACCACGTTATGTATGCTGATGATTTGGTAATAGCTGCTCAGTCAGAGGAGGAGTTGGAGACGCTGCTGCTGAGACTGGAGCGTGCCACTAAGAGGTGGGGCCTTACCATCAGCCCCACCAAAACTAAGCACCTGCCTGGGTATTTTGTACCATCGGACACTCCACCCCCACAATTCCCAATCGGTGATGGGGCAGTTGTGGAGAGAGTGGAGAGTTTCCCATACCTGGGCAGTGTGCTTATGACTGGCTCCAGTTTAACAGCAGAGGTCTCACTCCGAATCAGTCGAGCGGCAATATCTTTTCATCGGTTGCGTAACGCTGTGTGGAAGCTACCTGGTCTGGCGCTCCGCACTAAGCTTCAGGTCTTCTCGGCCACGGTCATTCCCTCCCTTCTCTACGCTTGCGAAACGTGGACCCCCCTAATGGAACATCTACGCCGGTTAGAAACATTTAGGCTGGCCTGCCTAACTCCCATCCTGGGTTTAACCAGACTGGATTTTGTGAGGAGCTCACAAATCCTTGAAAGATCTGGGCAAGGTCCCATCGGTGAGCTCCTCCGGCGGGCAAGGCTGCGTTGGCTGGGTCATGTAGCCCGCATGCCCAGCCACCGCATGCCGAAACAGCTTTTGTTCGGCCGAATTGAGGGGGCTAAGCGGGCGCGGCACGGGCTAGAGAAGAGATGGAGTGATGTGGTACAGGAGGACGTGGAGCTGAGTGGACTTGCCGATGACTGGTACCAGCGGTGTCAAGATCGGCCTCTGTGGAGGAGGCTCGTGAAGGACGCTACTGGGCAGTTGGAGGCAGTCGCCCTCCAACAACAACGGAGGGCGGGAGGAGCGACGCTCAGAACAACGAGCTGAGCGCCCGGTGGCTAAAGCACAGCAGGTTGGCACAGTAGGGGGCACAGGTGGTGCATCAGCCAGTCATCTCAGTCAGTCGACCCGTGGCACCTGGGTCTGCCCCGTGACCTCCTGCCAGCGGGTGTTCGACACTTCACGTGGCCTCAGGGTGCACATAGCCTGGCACAAGCGTCGTGGTGACGTTACCGCCACTTAGCGGCGAATGGCGGTTGTTGTTGTTGTCTGTGTGTGTCTCTGTGTGTGCTCCGTGTGTCTGTGTGTGTATGTGTGTGTGTCTGTGTGTGTGTGTCTGTGTGTGTCTGTCTCTGTGTGTTTCAGGACGTCTACGAGTCGTGAGCTGCGTGCTGCGTCAGCGCTGTGGTCTCACCGTGAGATGTGTGTGTCTGTGTGTGTCTGTGTGTGTGTGTGTCTCTGTGTGTGTCTGTGTGTGTGTGTGTGTTTGTGTGTGTTTCAGGACGTCTACGAGTCGTGAGCTGCGTGCTGCGTCTGCCCTGCTCACAGCGCTGTGGTCTCACCGTGAGATGCACAGCCGCTACAAGAAAGACGGCTGGACCAAGATGCACTTCCAGGCATGCCAACACCACCACGACCACCACCACCACCACGGCCACCACCACCACGGCCACCACCGCGGCCACCACCACGGCCACCACCACGGCCACCACCACCACGGCCACCACCACCACGGCCACCACCACCACCACCACGGCCACCACCACCACCACCACCACGGCCACGGCCACCACCACCACGGCCACCACCACGACCACTAACACCACGGCCACCACAGCCACGGCCACCACCACCACGGCCACCACCACGACCACTAACACGGCCACTAACACGGCCACCACCACCACCACCACGGCCAACACCACGGCCAACACCACGGCCAACACCACAGCCGCCAGCAGGAGGAGTGGTAGTTGTGGTAGTTGTGGTAGTAGTGGTAGTTGTAGTAGGAGTGGTAGTAGTGGTAGTTGTAGTAGGAGTGGTAGTTGTGGTAGTAGTGGTAGTTGTGGTAGCAGGAGGAGTGGTAGTTGTGGTAGTCGTGGTAGTTGTAGTAGGAGTGGTAGTTGTGGTAGTAGTGGTAGTTGTGGTAGTTGTGGTAGGTGTGGTAGCAGGAGTAGTGGTAGTTGTGGTAGCAGGAAGAGTGGTAGTTGTGGTAGTTGTGGTAGCAGGAGGCGTGGTAGTTGTGGTAGCAGGAGTGGTAGGTGTGGTAGGTGTGGTAGCAGGAGTGGTAGTTGTGGTAGTAGTGGTAGTTGTGGTAGTTGTGGTATTTGTGGTAGCAGGAGGAGTGGTGTGAGTAGCAGCAGTAGTCTGGTAGTAGTATATTAGTAGTATACTATTAGTATATTAGTAGTAGTGTAGTGTATTAGTAGTATATTAGTAGTAGTGTGATGTATTAGTAGTATATTAGTAGTAGTGTAGTGTATTAGTAGTATATTAGTAGTAGTGTAGTGTATTAGTAGTATCTTAGTAGTAGTGTAGTATATTAGTAGTAGTGTATTAGTAGTAGTGTATTAGTAGTATATTAGTAGTAGTGTATTAGTAGTATATTAGTAGTAGTGTAGTGTATTAGTATACTAGTAGTAGTGTAGTGTATTAGTAGTATATTAGTACTATATTAGTACTATAGTAGTAGTGTAGTATATTAGTAGTAGTGTCGTGTATTAGTAGTGTAGTATATTAGTAGTGTAGTGTATTAGTAGTATATTAGTAGTGTAGTGTATTAGTAGTATATTAGTGGTGTAGTATAGTAGTAGTAGTGTAGTAGCAGTGTAGTATATTAGTAGTGTATTAGTATATTAGTAGTGTATTAGTAGTATAGTAGTAGTGTAGTATATTAGTAGTAGTAGTTTAGTAGTAGTGTAGTGTATTAGTAGTGTAGTAGTAGTATATTAGTAGTGTGGTATATTAGTAGTATATTAGTAGTGTAGTGGGTTAGGTTTATATTAGTAGTATATTAGTTGTGTATTAGTAGTTGTGTAGTATATTAGTAGTGTATTAGTAGTATATTAGTAGTGTAGTATATTAGTAGTATACATAGTAGTAGTAGAGTTGTGTATTAGTAGTATATTAGTAGTGTAGTAGTGTAGTATATAGCAGTATTTTAGTAGTGTAGTATATTAGTAGTATGTTAGTAGTGTAGTATGTTAGTAGTGTAGTATATTAGTAGTATAGTAGTAGTGTAGTATATTAGTAGTATAGTAGTATATTAGTAGTGTATATAGTAGTGTATTAGTAGTAGTATATTAGTATAGTAGTATATTAGTGGTGTAATGGTATAGTAGTATATTAGTAGTGTATCTGTAGTGTATTAGTGGTATATTAGTAGTGTATGTAGTAGTATATTAGTAGTTGTGTAGTATATTAGTAGTATATTAGTAGTGTAGTGTATTAGTAATACTACCTATACTACTACTATTACTACTACACACTACTATACTACTACATACTACAACTAATACCTACTACTAGACTACACATACTACAACTACTACACACTACTACTAGTGGTAGTAGTGTAGTATATTAGTAGTATATTAGTAGTGTAGTATATTAGTATATTAGTAGTGTAGTAGTAATATAGTAGTGTAGTATATTAGTAGTATAGTAGTAGTGTAGTATATTAGTAGTATAGTAGTAGTGTAGTATATTAGTAGTATAGTAGTAGTGTAGTTGTAGTGTATTAGTAGTATATTAGTCATGTAGTAGCAGTGTAGTAGTAGTACAGTAGTAGTGTAGTATATTGGTAGTGTGGTGGGTAAGTTGTATATTAGTAGTATATCAGTAGTGTATTAGTAGTGTATTAGTAGTTGTGTTGTATATTAGTAGTTGTGTAGTATATTAGTAGTATATTAGTAGTGTAGTGTATTAGTAGTATATTAGTAGTGTATTAGTATATTGGTAGTGTATTAGTAGTATATATAGTAGTGTAGTATATTAGTAGTGTATTAGTAGTATATATAGTAGTGTAGTATATTAGTAGTGTAGTAGTAGTGTAGTAGTATATATAGTAGTCTAGTATATTAGTAGTATATTAGTAGTAGTGTATTAGTAGTGTAGTATATTAGTAGTATATATAGTAGTGTAGTAGTAGTATAGTAGTAGTATAGTAGTGGTGTGTTAGTGTAGTAGTATATTAGTAGTGTAGTAGTGGTGTATTAGTAGTGTAGTAGTATATTAGTAGTGTAGTAGTAGTATATTAGTGCAGTAGTAGTGTATTAGTAGTGTTGTAGTAGTATATTAGTAGTGTAGTAGTATATTAGTAGTGTAGTAGTATATTAGTAGTGTAGTAGTATATTAGTAGTATATATAGTAGTGTAGTATATTAGTAGTGTAGTAGTATATTTGTATATTTAGTAGTAGTGTGGTAGTAGTGTAGTATATTTGTAGTATATTAGTAGTATATTAGTAGTGTAGTGTATTAGTAGTATATTAGTAGTGTATTAGTATATTGGTAGTGTATTAGTAGTATATATAGTAGTGTAGTATATTAGTAGTGTATTAGTAGTATATATAGTAGTGTAGTATATTAGTAGTGTAGTAGTAGTGTAGTAGTATATTAGTAGTGTAGTAGTAGTGTAGTAGTATATAGAGTAGTCTAGTATATTAGTAGTATATTAGTAGTAGTGTATTAGTAGTGTAGTATATTAGTAGTATATATAGTAGTGTAGTAGTAGTATAGTAGTAGTATAGTAGTGGTGTGTTAGTGTAGTAGTATATTAGTAGTGTAGTATTAGTAGTGTAGTAGTATATTAGTAGTGTAGTAGTAGTATATTAGTGCAGTAGTAGTGTATTAGTAGTGTTGTAGTAGTATATTAGTAGTGTAGTAGTATATTAGTAGTGTAGTAGTATATTAGTAGTGTAGTAGTATATTAGTAGTATATATAGTAGTGTAGTATATTAGTAGTGTAGTAGTATATTAGTAGTATATATAGTAGTAGTGTAGTGTATTTGTAGTATATTAGTAGTGTTGTAGTAGTGTATTAGTAGTGTAGTAGTATAGTAGTAGTGTAGTAGTAGTATATTAGTAGTATATATAGTAGTGTAGTATATTAGTAGTGTAGTAGTATATTTGTATATTTAGTAGTAGTGTGGTAGTAGTGTAGTATATTTGTAGTATATTTGTAGTGTAGTAGTAGTGTAGTAGTATAGTAGTATATATAGTAGTGTAGTATATATAGTAGTGTAGTATATTAGTAGTATATTAGTAGTGTATTAGTAGTATATTAGTAGTATATTAGAAGTGTGGTAGTATAGTAGTACTATAGTAGTAGTATAGTGTAGTATATAGTAGTATATTAGTAGTAGTGTAGTATAGTAGTAGTATTATAGTAGTATATTAGTAGTGTATTAGTAGTGTAGTAGTATATTAGTAGTGTGGTAGTAGTGTATTAGTAGTATATTAGTAGTGTACTATATTAGTTTTATATATAGTAGTGTAGTAGTAGTATAATAGTAGTGTAGTAGTAGTATATTAGTAGTAGCGTAGTAGTAGTATATTAGTAGTAGCGTATTAGTAGTATATTAGTAGTGTAGTCTATTAGTAGTATATTAGTAGTAGTGTATTAGTAGTATATTAGTAGTAGTGCATTAGTAGTATATTAGTAGTATACTAGTAGTAATGTAGTGTATTAGTATAATATTAGTTGTATATTAGTGTATTTAGTAGTATATTAGTAGTAGTAGTATATTTGTAGTATATTAGTAGTGTAGTAGTAGTATAGTAGTATATATAGTAGTGTAGTATATTAGTAGTAGCGTAGTATATTAGTAGTATATTAGTAGTAGTGTAGTATATTAGTAGTATATTAGTATAGTAGTATATATAGTAGTGTATTAGTATAGTAGTATATTATTTTATGTATTAGTAGTGTATTAGTGGTATATTAGTAGTGTATATAGTAGTATATTAGTAGTAGTGTATTAGTAGTATATTAGTATTGTAGTGGGTTAGTGGTGTATTAGTGTAGTAGTGTATTAGTAGTAGTACAGTAGTAGTGTAGTATATTAGTATTGTATTAGTATATTAGTAGTAGTATAGTATATAGTAGTATATTAGTATAGTATTATATATATAGTGTATTAGTATAGTAGTTTATTAGTAGTATATTAGTAGTAGTATATTAGTATAGTAGTATATATAGTAGTGTAGTAGTATAGTAGTAGTATATTAGTAGTAGTATATAGTAGTAGTATATTAGTAGTAGTGTATTAGTATAGTAGTATATATAGTAGTGTAGTAATATATTAGTAGTAGTATAGTGTAGTATATAGTAGTGTATTAGTAGTAGTATATTAGTAGTGTAGTAGTAGTATAGTAGTATATATAGTAGTGTATTAGTATAGTAGTGTATTAGTAGTATATATAGTATTGTAGTAGTATATATAGTATTGTAGTAGTATATTAGTAGTGTAGTGGTAGTATAGTAGTATATTAGTAGTGTAGTGGTAGTATATTAGTAGTGTAGTGGTAGTATAGTAGTATATTAGTAGTAGTATATAGTAGTGTATTAGTAGTAGTATATTAGTAGTAGTATATTGGTAGTAGTATATTAGTAGTGTATATAGTAGTGTATTAGTATAGTAGTAGTATATTAGTAGTGTTTATAGTAGTGTAGTAGTATATTAGTAGTGTAGTAGTATAGTAGTATATTAGTAGTGTAGTAGTATAGTAGTATATTAGTAGTGTAGTAGTATAGTAGTATATTAGTAGTGTAGTAGTATAGTAGTATATTAGTAGTGTAGTAGTATAGTAGTATATTAGTAGTGTAGTAGTATAGTAGTATATTAGTTGTAGTATATAGTAGTGTATTAGTAGTATAGTAGTAGTAGTATGGTGTAGTATATAGTAGTGTATTAGTATAGTAGTATATTAGTGGTAGTATATTAGTATTGTAGTGGGTTAGTGGTGTATTAGTATAGTAGTATATTAGTAGTAGTGTATTAGTAGTATATTAGTATAGTATTATATAGTGTATTAGTATAGTAGTTTATTGGTAGTATATTAGTAGTAGTATATTAGTATAGTAGTATGTTAGTAATGTATTAGTATTGTAGTATATTAGTAGTGCATTAGTAGTATATTAGTATAGTAGTATATATAGTAGTGTATTAGTATAGTAGTGTATAAGTAGTAGTATATTAGTAGTATATTAGTAGTATTTATATATTAGTAGTAATATATTAGTATAGTAGTAGTATATTAGTATAGTAGTATATATAGTAGTGTAGTAGTATATTAGTAGTGTAGTAGTATATTAGTAGTATAGTATATTAGTAGTATAGTGTAGTATATAGTAGTGTATTTGTAGTAGTATATTAGTAGTATATATAGTAGTGTATTAGTAGTGTAGTATATATAGTAGTATATTAGTAGTGTATATATTAGTAGTAGTATAGTAGTATATATAGTAGTGTAGTAGTATAGTAGTATATTAGTAGTGTATATAGTAGTGTATTAGTATAGTAGTATATTAGTAGTGTATATAGTAGTGTATTAGTATAGTAGTATATTAGTAGTAGTATAGTGTAGTATATAGTAGTATAGTAGTATATTAGTAGTATATATATTAGTAGTATATTAGTATAGTAGTATATATAGT
Source organism: Petromyzon marinus (assembly GCF_048934315.1). Lineage (NCBI taxonomy): Eukaryota > Metazoa > Chordata > Hyperoartia > Petromyzontiformes > Petromyzontidae > Petromyzon > Petromyzon marinus. The sequence continues at coordinate 827,641 of NW_027422624.1, forward strand.
AGTGTAGTAGTATATTAGTAGTATAGTAGTAGTATAGTGTAGTATATAGTAGTGTATTAGTAAATTAGTAGTATATTAGTATTGTAGTGGGTTAGTGGTGTATTAGTATAGTAGTGTATTAGTATAGTAGTGTATTAGTATAGTAGTGTATTAGTATAGTAGTGTATTAGTATAGTAGTATATTAGTATTGTATTAGTATAGTAGTAAATTAGTATATTAGTATTGTAGTGGGTTAGTGGTGTATTAGTATAGTAGTGTATTAGTATAGTAGTGTATTAGTATAGTAGTATATTAGTATTGTATTAGTATAGTAGTAAATTAGTATATTAGTATTGTAGTGGGTTAGTGGTGTATTAGTATAGTAGTGTATTAGTATAGTAGTGTATTAGTATAGTAGTATATTAGTATTGTATTAGTATAGTAGTAAATTAGTATATTAGTATTGTAGTGGGTTAGTGGTGTATTAGTATAGTAGTGTATTAGTATAGTAGTGTATTAGTATAGTAGTATATTAGTATTGTATTAGTATAGTAGTAAATTAGTATATTAGTATTGTAGTGGGTTAGTGGTGTATTAGTATAGTAGTGTATTAGTATAGTAGTGTATTAGTATAGTAGTGTATTAGTATAGTAGTGTATTAGTATAGTAGTATATTAGTATTGTATTAGTATAGTAGTGTATTAGTATATTAGTATTGTAGTGGGTTAGTGGTGTATTAGTATAGTAGTGTATTAGTAGTAGTATATTAGTAGTATAGTGTATATAGTAGTATAGTAGTGTATTATTATATTAGTATTGTAGTGGGTTAGTGGTGTATTAGTATAGTAGTATAGTAGTATATTAGTATAGTAGTATATATAGTAGTGTAGTAGTATATTAGTAGTAGTATAGTGTAGTATATAGTAGTGTATATTAGTAGTGTATATAGTAGTATATTAGTAGTATATTAGTATTGTAGTGGGTTAGTGGTAACAGCAGCAGCATGGGGTGGGTGGTGCTCCACTCCGGCAGTCTTGCGGTGGTGGTGGTGGTGGGGGGGAGGGGCGACCCCCTAACTCCTCCCCCTCCCGTTTCCAGGGCAACGCCGGGAGCAGCGTGGGTACCGTGGGGCGGGGCAAGGCCGGTAACCATGACGACACCACCCTGCCACTCATGGGGACCGCTAAGAAGTGTGAGTTGTGGCCGGCACGGCAACGCCTCTCGCGCCATTGATGGGTATCGATGCGGCGATTGATTTTGGTGTCGATTTCGCAGCGCCTCTTGGCGTCCTCTGCGCCCTGACACGAGACCGGGGAGGCTCAGGATAAAGCCTCCCCTGGGTGTGGACCCAAATCGGCTTCAAGGACAATGCATCCGGAGAGGATCAGAGTTTGCATTGAGAACCCACAAGCGTTGTTGCGGCTGATGGAGACTTGGTGTCTCGTGGCCGGAGGTTTTCGGTTTAGTTGCCCGAAAAAAACGGTGAACAATCTCTGATCGGCCATGATATTGTGACGCGATCGTTGAAGACCGTTGCCTGTGTTGTTGCTACGGAAACGCCGTGATCTCTGCTGCTGCTGCTGCTGTTGATTTTGTTGACGTTGCCTTAGCAACGAGTGAATTCCTGCAGTCACGAAAGCTTAAAAATCAAGACGTCATTATATTTGACGTGTTAGGGTGAAACCTTTTGATTGCGAGCATGGGTGTGTTTGTAATGCAAAGAACGGGTACATCAGTCGTGATGACGTGTCGCTTGGCAGGGCAAAGAGTCCACCTGCTGCTCGTATTCCAAGACTTCACTCGTTTATCAAGTTAATGTTTATTATTTAAACAAAAAAAAGATTTTCTTCTTGCAAAACATTCGCAGGCCAAGTCACTCACAATCCCAAGGTTTTACCGTACGCGGAATTATCATAATATAATTGAATTATATTGTAATATAATTATATTAAATTAGAAGAGTTAGTATTATGTTATAATAATATATTTTGATTATAAGAAGTAATATATCATAGAACATTAATCAATTATAATAATTAATATCTTATAATATAATTATATTATAATGACTGCCATTGTTATTGTATTATAATAATTATTTTATAATACAATGATAATCATTGCATAAGACTACTTATGAATATAATAATTATCTTCTAATGATTGGCATTGTTTTGTAATAATTATATTATAATTATTGGCGTTTTATTATAATATAATTATTATATGATTGCCATTGTATTATAATATAATTATTATAATATGTGATTATGAGTTTATTAACTGTGATTATTGTAATTATGACAATTATTGTATTATAGTATACGAATTATAATTATTGTAATTGTATTAAATTAATAAATAATCATGATATGCTAATTCATAAATAATTTATGGAATCTGGTATATTATGTAATAATTATAATACAATTACATAAAAAAAAATTGTTGTAATATAATAATTATGATTACAGTAATTGTATAACTAAGTATTAATAACATTATTTTAATATGATTATATTAACTGTAATTATTGTAATCATTATGTAATAATTATTACATAATATAGTAATTGTATTATTGTGGAGTGACGCTCACAACAACGAGCGGAGCGCCGGGCGGATAAAACGCATCTACCAGTCATGCACCTAGCCTGGCACAGCAGTCAACCCATGGCACCTGCAGGGTCTGTCCTGTGACCTCCTCGTGCACCTAGCCTGGCACAGCAGTCAGCCCATGGAACCTGCTGGGTCTGTCCCGTGAACTCCTCCTCGTGCACCTAGCCTGGCACAGGTGACGTCACCGCCACTTAGTGGGAATGGCGGTGGTTGTTGTTGTTGGCGGTGCTACTCGCTACTAACAGCACTTGCCCCCTACAGTTTGTTAAGGTTACCTGGGGCACCTTTGTCTTTGTGTAGCTGACGGGCAACCACGTGGCAGCAGAGAGCAGCTGGAGGAGATCCCCCTGGAGGACTTAGCCCCTGGTGAGTCGCCACAACCACCACAACCACTACCACAACCACCACAACAACCACCACAACTACCACCACCACAACCACTACCACAACAACCACAACCACCACCACCACAACCACCACAACTACCACCACCACCACCACCACAACCACCACTACCACAACAACCACCACTACAACCACCACAACCACCACAACTACCACCACCACTACCACAACTACCATAACCACTACCACAACTACCACCACTACAACTACCACTACCACAACAACCACCACAACCACCACCACAACCACCACAACTACCACCACAACTACCACAACAACCACCACTACCACAACCACCACCACAACCACCACAACCACCACCACAACCACCACAACTACCACCACAACAACCACCACTGCCACCACAACAACCACCACTACCACAACCACCACTACCACTACAACCACCACAACCACTACCACAACCACTACCACAACCACCACAACTACCACAACCACTACCACAACCACCACAACCACCACAACAACCACAACAACCACCACCACTACCACAACAACCACCACTACAACTACCACTACCACAACAACCACCACAACAACCACCACCACTACCACAACAACCACCACTACCACTACCACAACCACCACAACCACCACAACCACTACCACAACAACCACAACCACCACTACCACAACAACCACCACCACCACTACCACAGCAACCACAACCACCACAACCACTACCACAACCACTACCACAACAACCACCACTACAACTACCACTACCACAACAACCACTACCCCAACAACCACAACCACCACCACCACAACAACCACCACAACCACTACCACAACCACTACCACAACAACCACCACTACAACTACCACTACCACAACAACCACTACCACAACAACCACTACCACAACAACCGCCGCCACTACCACAACAACCACGGCCACTACCACAACTACCACCACTACCACAACAACCACCGCCACAACCAACACCACTGCCACAATTTCCACCACTATCACATGCTCAATCATGACCATAACGAGGTTGTCAACATCTCATAGCCACCATGGTGATGATGAGGGAGAGACACAGACCTCCTGTAGACCTGGCGAGGTAGTTAACATCTCAGTCACCGCGATGATGATGATGAGAGAGAGACACAGACCTCCTGTAGACCAGGCGAGGTAGTTAACATCTCATAGCCACCGTGGTGATGATGAGAGACACAGACCTCCTGTAGACCAGGCGAGGTAGTTGACATCTCATAGTCACCATGGTGATGATCATGATGTTAGAGAGAGAAGCAGACTCCACATAGACATCGCCATGGTCCGGGATCGAACCCACGCCCTCCTGCGTGCCAGGCGAGGGAGTTAACATCTCATAGTCACCGTGATGATGAGAGACACAGACCTCCTGCGTGCCAGGCGAGGGAGTTAACATCTCATAGTCACTGTGATGATGAGAGACACAGACCTCCTGTGTACCAGGCGAGGTAGTTAACATCTCATAGTCACCGTGATGATGAGAGACACAGACCTCCTGTGTGCCAGGCGAGGTAGTTAACATCTCATAGCCACCGTGATGATGAGAGACACAGACCTCCTGTAGACCAGGCGAGGGAGTTAACATCTCATAGTCACCGTGATGATGAGAGACACAGACCTCCTGTAGACCAGGCGAGGGAGTTAACATCTCATAGTCACTGTGATGATGAGAGACACAGACCTCCTGTGTGCCAGGCGAGGGAGTTAACATCTCATAGTCACTGTGATGATGAGAGACACAGACCTCCTGTATACCAGGCGAGGTAGTTAACATCTCATAGTCACCGTGGTGATGATGAGAGACACAGACCTCCTGTAGACCAGGCGAGGTAGTTAACATCTCATAGCCACCGTGGTGATGATGATGATGAGACACAGACCTCCTGTGTACCGGGCAAGGTAGTTAACATCTCATAGTCACCGTGATGATGATGTTAGAGAGAGAAGCAGACTCCACATAGACATCGCCATGGTCCGAGATCGAACCCACGCCCTCCTGCGTGCCAGGCGAGGGAGTTAACATCTCAGTCACCGTGGTGATGATGATGATGAGAGACACAGACCTCCTGTGTACCAGGCGAGGGAGTTAACATCTCATAGTCACCGTGGTGATGAGAGACACAGACCTCCTGCGTGCCAGGCGAGGGAGTTAACATCTCATAGTCACCGTGATGATGAGAGACACAGACCTCCTGTAGACCAGGCGAGGGAGTTAACATCTCATAGTCACCGTGGTGATGATGAGAGAGAGACACAGACCTCCTGTAGACCAGGCGAGGGAGTTAACATCTCATAGTCACCGTGATGATGAGAGACACAGACCTCCTGTAGACCAGGCGAGGTAGTCAACATCTCATAGTCACCGTGATGATGAGAGACACAGACCTCCTGTAGACCAGGCGAGGTAGTTAACGTCTCGGCATCTGAGACTCGACCAGAGTGTTGCATTCACTGCAGCAGCAGCAGCTTCAAACGAGGAAACGCCTCCCCCTTCACAATCACAGTGACTCGTCACCCACCAACTGTGTGTGTGTGCGTCTGTTTGTGTCTGTGTGTGTATGTGTCTGTGAGTGTGCGCGTGTGTGTGCGTGCGTGTGTCTGTGTGTGCGTGCGTGTGTGTGTATGTGTGTGCGTGCATGTGTATGTGTGTGTGTATATGTGTGTGCGTGTATGTGTGAGTGTATGTGAGTGTGTGTGTGTATATGTGTGTGTACGTGTGTGAGTGTCTGTGTGTGTGTGTATGTCAGTGTGTGAGCATGTGTATGTGTGTGCGTGAGCGTGAGTGTGAGTGTATGTGTGTGTGCGTGTGTGTCTGAGTGTGTGTGTGTGTGAGTGTGTGTGCGTGTGTGTATGTGTGTGAGTGTGTGTGTGAGTGTGTATGTGAGTGTGTATGTGAGTGTGTATGTGAGTGTGTGTGAGTGTGTGAGTGAGTGTGTGTATGTGTGTGAGTGTGTATGTGAGTGTGTGAGCAGTAGTGTAGTGGTGAGTGCTACGCTGCGCTATGAACCCGGCCACCCAAGTTCAATTCCAGCTCGCGGCCAACCACAGTGACAGCGATTCTCTGAACCGGTCCTGGGCCTCCCCTAGGTCCACTCGGCCGCAAAAGAGTCGCCGGTGTAGCGCAGTGATCATCGCTGGCACTGGGGAGAGACAAAGGCGGCCGGGCGTGGTGGTGCTGGCCACCCACCCCCTCTGTGTGTCCCGTGGTGCCGCTCGCCTTCACAGGCGCCGCTCGCTAGCAGCACTTGCCCCTGCAGTCTGTCAAGGCTACACGGGGGATCTTTGTCTTTGTCTCCCACCACCACAACCACCACAGGCCGCAAATACTGAGGAGTGGCCTCGGTGGGAGGAGAACGCCGGGGTGGAGTGCAGCTCGGAGCGGATCGAGAGGAGGAGGAGAGGAAGGGGACATGGGGGACATGGAGGGGTAGTGAGGGGTAGTGAGGGGTAGTGAGGGACAGGGAGGGACAGGGAGGGGACAGTGAGGGGTAGTGAGGAGACATGGAGGGACAGGGAGGGACAGGGAGGGGACAGGGAGGGGACGGGAGAGAGGAGAGGGGAAATCCCTTCGGCTCATCGAGCTACGTGTGGTCACGTGTTCGCCGTTCATCCCGCGGACGTCACAGGCGGTGGTGGTGGTGGGGGCTCCGTTTGTGTCTACACGTCTGATTGTATACACACACTGATAGACACACACTGATAGACACACACTGATAGACACACACTGATAGACACACACTGATAGACACGCACTGATAGACACACACTGATAGACACACACTGATAGACACGCACTGATAGACACGCACTGATAGACACACACTGATAGACACACAGTGATAGACACACTGATAGACACACACTGATAGACACGTACTGCTAGACACACACTGATAGACACGCACTGATAGACACACTGATAGACACACAGTGATAGACACACTGATAGACACGCACTGATAGACACGCACTGATAGACACGCACTGATAGACACGCACTGATAGACACACACTGCTAGACACACACTGATAGACACGGACTGCTAGACACACACTGATAGACACGCACTGATAGGCACGCACTGATAGACACACACTGATAGACACACTGATAGACACACAGTGATAGACACACTGATAGACACACACTGCTAGACACGCACTGATAGACACACACTGATAGACACACTGATAGACACACACGTGGTAGTAGGGGTGGCAGTGATATCCCGTTATGGGCTGTACCAATGACCACACAAACTGTGGTGAGGGGGGTGTGTTAGTGATATACGTGTGTGGAATGCACCACTAGCCACAACCACAGGGGGTAGTAGGGGGTAGGTTTTGTTTTGATATCACTGCGTGTGGGCTGTACCAATAGCCACAACCACGGGGGGGAGGAGGGAGTGGTATTGATATCATTGGGCTGTACCACTAGCCACATAACCACGGGGGGGGGGGGTAGGAGTGTTCGTGAAATCCACGTGTGTTTGGACTGTACCACCAGCCACACAATCGTGGGGGGGGGGGGTGGTTTGATATCCATATCTGGGCTGTACCAATAACCACACGAACCGTGGGTGTGTGGTGGTGGTTGGGGGAGTTTCGTGCTATCTGTGTGTGGGCTGTACCACTCGCCACAAATACACGGGGGGGGGGGGGGTTAGGGCCGTACTAATCGCGGGACCATACGAGGTGGGGGTGGGCACGGAGAGAACCATTCGGTGCTGAACGTGTGGGGGGGGTTTTGGTGGGTCGTGGATTTTGCTGGGTTCGTGGTGGTGGTGGTGGGCACGCCGAGTTAGTTGCTGCGGGTTTTAGTGGCTTAGTCGCTCGCGCTGTCTCTCTCTCGCTGTCTCCGCTCTGTCTGTGTCTCTCTGTCTCGATCGTGTGCGCACCGGACACTAATAATTTTGTAATGCGTGGACGTATCAATTTTTTTAGAGCTTCGTGTGATGATGATAATAATTCTACCCTGCCGAGGGTGGCTGGGTGGTGGGTTGGGGTTTGGTTTGTCTGTCTGTCTCCCTGTCTGTGTGTGTCTCTGTCTGTGTGTGTGTCTGTGTCTCTGTGTCTGTCTCTATCTGTGTGTGTGTCTGTCTCCCTGTCTGTGTCTCTGTCTGTGTGTGTCTGTCCCTCTCTGTCTCTCTGTGTCTGTCTCTGTGTCTCTGTGTGTGTGTCTGTCTCTCTCTGTGTGTGTGTCTGTCTCTCTCTGTCTCTCTGTCTGTGTCTCTGTCTCTCTGTCTGTGTGTCTGTGTCTCTGTCTGTGTGCGTCTCTGTCTGTGTGTCTGTGTCTCTGTATGTGTGCCTGTTTGTGTCTGTGTCTCTCTCTGTCTCTGTGTCTGTCTGTGTGTCTGTGTCTCTCTGTGTCTCTCTGTTTCTGTCTGTGTCTCTGTCTCTCTGTCTCTCTGTGTCTGTCTGTGTCTCTGTGTGTCTGTCTGTGTACCTGTCTGTGTGTCTGTGTCTCTGTCTGTGTCTGTCTGTGTGGGGGGAGAGGTGGCAGATTCTTTTCGGATGATTGTTTTCTATCAATATATAAACACAACGATAACGGTTTAAGATAAAAAAATGGTTGTTTTTCGACCGCCAAACTGAGCGTGGTGGTGGTGGTGGTGGTCACATCTCTTGACGGGTCCGCTGTAGATCTGTAGACTCCAGTTCCCCTGCACAAGACGAGGGAGTAACCCGTAGGGGTTGACAGCTCTATCCGTCTCTCTCTCACACTCTCCACTCTCTCACTCACTCTCACCCACTCTCCACTCTCTCACTCACTCTCACCCACTCACTCACTCTCACCCACTCTCTCTCACTCTCACCCACCCACTCACTCACTCTCCACTCTCTCACTAACTCTCACCCACTCACTCTCACCCACTCACTCTCTCCCACTCACTCTCACCCACTCACTCTCCACTCACTCTCACCCACTCACTCTCACCCACTCACTCTCACCCACTCACTCTCTCCCACTCACTCTCACCCACTCACTCTCCACTCTCTCACTCTGTCCCACTCACTCACTCTCACCCACTCACTCTCCACTCACTCTCACCCACTCACTCTCCACTCTCTCACTCTCCACTCTCTCACTCTGTCCCACTCACTCACTCTCACCCACTCACTCTCACCCACTCACTCACTCTCACCCACTCACTCTCACCCACTCACTCTCGCCCACTCACTCTCTCACTCTCACCCACTCACTCTCTCACTCTCACCCACCCACTCACTCTCACCCACTCACTCTCTCACTCTCACCCACCCACTCACTCTCACTCACTCTCCACTCTCTCTCACACTCACTCTCCACTCTCCACCCACTCTCTCCCACTCACTCTCTCCCACTCACTCTCACCCACTCACTCTCCACTCTCTCTCACCCACTCACTCTCTCCCACTCTCCAACCACTCTCCCACTCACTCTCACCCACCCACTCACTCTCTCCCACTCACACTCACCCACCCACTCACTCTCACACTCACTCTCCACTCTCCAACCACTCTCCCACTCACTCTCACCCATCCACTCACTCTCACCCACCCACTCACTCTCACACTCACTCTCCACTCTCCAACCACTCACCCACTCACTCTCACCCACTCACTCTCACCCACCCACTCTCACCCACTCTCTCACCCACCCACCCACTCTCTCTCCCACTCTCCACTCTCCACAGCTGTCAATCCCTTGTCAGTGCCCCCCTTGTCACAGACCAAGTCCGATCTGATTGGTTACCCCGTGACGCGGTCTGCGCCATGCACGCCCCCCCCCCAGGCGAGATGGATATCAATCACCACCATCAATTACCACCATCAATCACCACCACCAGCACCATCAATCACCATCACCATCAATTACCACCATCAATCACCACCACCAGCACCATCAATCACCATCACCATCAATTACCACCATCAATCACCACCATCAATTACCAACATCAGCACCATCAATCACCATCAATCACCACCATCAATCACCACCATCAATCACCATCAGCACCATCAATCACCATCAATCACCACCACCATCAGCACCATCAATCACCATCAATTACCACCACCATCAGCACCATCACCACCATCAATCATCACCACCATCAGCACCATCAATCACCATCACCATCAATCATCACCACCATCAGCACCATCAATCACCATCAATTACCACCACCATCAGCACCATCAATCACCATCAATTACCACCACCATCAGCACCATCAATCACCATCACCATCAATCACCACCATCAATTACCACCATCAATTACCACCACCAGCACCATCAATTACCACCATCAATTACCACCATCAGCACCATCAATCACCATCAATCACCACCATCAATCATCACCACCATCAGCACCATCAATCACCACCATCAGCACCATCGATTACCACCATCAATCACCACCATCAATCACCACCACCAATCACCACCACCAATCACCACCATCAATTACCATCACCAATTACCACCATCAATCACCATCAATCACCACCATCCACCACCATCAATTACCACCATCAATCACCACCATCAATTACCACCATCAATCACCACCATCAATCACCACCATCAATTACCACCATCAATTACCACCACCATCAACACCATCAAACACCACCAGCACCATCAATCACCATCATCACCACCATCACCACCACCATCAATCACCACCAGCACCATCACCACCATCAATCACCATCAATTACCATCAGCACCATCACCACCATCAATTACCATCAGCACCACCACCATCAATTACCATCAGCACCACCACCAGCACCACCACCATCAGCACCACCACCATCAGCAGCACCATCACCACCATCACCACCATCACCACCATCACCACCACCAACCATCAGCACCGTCAACCACCATCACCACCATCACCACCACCACCATCACCACCACCATCACCACCACCCCCCCGCCATTCTGTGCACGTCAGGACGCTGCTGTCTGCATCTAAACAATCTGGGGGGGACGTGGCCCGCTAGGCGAGGTGGTGCCTCCACTCCACTCACTCACCACTCACTCACCACACTCACCACACTCACCACTCTCACCACACTCACCACATCACTCACTCCCCTCACTCACTCCCCTCACTCCCCTCACTCACTCCCCTCACTCCACTCCCCTCACTCCACTCTCCCCTCACTCCCCTCACTCCACTCCCCTCACTCCACTCCCCTCACTCACCCCCCTCACTCCACTCTCCACTCCACTCTCTCCTCCCTGCTCCCTCACTCCCCACTCCACTCACTGCCGACTCTCCTCCCCACTCCCCTCCCTACTCCCCTACACCACCAACCCCCATTGGCCGGCATGGTGAAGTATGGTCGATCCAGAGAGAGATCGAGAGAGAGAGAGGTGGGAGCGTTGGCTGGGATGCATTTGGTGGGTTTTGGTGATTGATGCTTTTTTAATAATAATGATTACAATAATCACAGTTTCTCAAAAGTCAAATTCCAAAATAAACCGTTGTTTCTGTCGCCTCGATGAGACAAGTATTTATTGTTGTGCTTGTGAGTGGTGGTGTGGTTGTGGTGATGGGCAAAACAACCCCCGACCTCCTCGTGGTGCTGGACGGTAACTCTGTGGTGAGCAATGCCATGGGGGTGGGAGGGCAAATGTAGATTGGCCATTCCCCTTGATGGCGTTTGTAGCAGCCAAAGGGGGCTCTGGTAACCCCTCCCCCCTTCCATTACTTTGCACGAAAACCACGAAAAACTATCTGGCTAAGCTTGTGCCGGAGGCCCCGGGGGGGACAGGCGTCTGTGACGTCTCCTGGCCTAACCCCAATTGGCGGAGCCAGGAGGCTGAATCTCTACCCTCGGGGCTCCTCCAGAAACAGCAAAAAACCACTGCGGGTGGCCACGTGGAATGTTCGAACGCTCACTACGGAGGAGAGGCTGCCCACTCCTCTGTCGGGAGCTGGACCGGTACCGCCTGGATCATCGCCTTGCCAGGCACGCTGAGGAGAGGCTTGCGGAGCCCCAAGGTGGTGTCAGGAAAGGGAGGTCCTGCACAGATGCCATATTTTATGTCTGTCTGCTACAGCAGAGGTGTAGGGAATTCCAACAAGACCTACATCTCTGCTTTATTGACCTGGTCAAGGCCTATGATACCATCAGTAGGTCTGGGCTCTGGGTTGTTCTTGGTGCTTTCAAAGTCCCTGACTCTGCTCATTAAGGACCTTCATGATGGTGAGCGGGCCCGGGTAAAACTACGTGGCCGGGAGTCAGAGCCATTCCCTGTACACCTTGGGGTGCGACAGGGATGTCCTCTGGCTCCCACATTATTTAACATCTATTTCGACCACGTTATTCGTGAGGCCTTCGATGGCTGTACCGGAGGAATTTCCATCTGTTCAATGCCGAGGTGCGGTCAAGGGATGGCTCCCTATTGCTCAACCACGTTATGTATGCCGATGATTTGGTAATTGCGGCTCACACAGAGGAGTTGGAGGTGCTGCTGCTGAACCTGGAGATTGCCACTAAGAGGTGGGGCCTAACCATCATCCCCACCAAAACTAAGCACCTGCCAAGGAATTTTGTACCATCGGACACTCCACCCCCACAACTCCCAATCGGTGATGGGGCAGTTGTGGAGAGAGTGGAGAGTTTCCCATACCTGGGCAGTGTGCTCATGACCGGCTCCGGTTTGACAGCAGAGGTCTCACTCCGAATCAGTCGAGCGGCAATATCTTTTCATCGGTTGCGTAACGCTGTGTGGAAGCTACCTGGTCTGTCGCTCCGCACTAAGCTTCAGGTCTTCTCGGCCACGGTCATTCCCTCCCTTCTCTACGCTTGCGAAACGTGGACCCCCCTAATGGAACATCTTCACCGGTTAGAAACATTTAGGCTGGCCTGCCTACGATCCATCCTGGGTTTAACCAGGCTGGATTGTGTGAGGAGCTCACAAATCCTTGAAAGATCTGGACAAGGTCCCATCGGTGAGCTCCTCCGGCAGGCAAGGTTGCGTTGGCTGGGTCATGTAGCCCGCATGCCCAGCCACCGCATGCCGAAACAGCTTTTGTTCGGCCGGATCGAGGGGGCTAAACGGGCACGGCACGGGCTAGAGAAGAGATGGAGTGATGTGGTACAGGAGGACGTGGAGCTGAGTGGACTTGCCGATGACCGGTAGCAGCGGTGTCAAGATCGGCCTCTGTGGAGGAGGCTCATGAAGGACGCTACTGGGCAGTTGGAGGCAGTCGCACTCCAACAATAACGTAGTGCGGAGGAGCGACGCTCACAACAACGAGCGGAGCGCCGGGTGGCTAAAGCACAGCAGGTTGGCACAGTAGGGGGCACAGGTGGTGCATCAGCCAGTCATCTCAGTCAGTCGACCCGTGGCACCTGGGTCTGCCCCGTGACCTCCTGCCAGCGGGCGTTCGACACTTCACGTGGCCTCAGGGTGCACATAGCCTGGCACAAGCGTCGTGGTGACGTCACCGCCACTTAGTGGCGAATGGCGGTTGTTGTTGTTGTGTGAGTCTGTGTGGAGCGGTGGGTGTAGTGGTTAGCGCTGCGAACCCGGCCACCTGAGTTCGACTCCCGCTCACGGCCACCACCGCCAGTGACGATTACCTGGCCCGGTCCCGGGACTCCCCTTGGGGCCGTCCATAAATGACGTCACGCACCTGGGGGGTTGGGGGGTGGGTGTGTCCGACATTCGTGACGATTTCGATTTAAAGCTTTCGTGACTGCAATGATTCATCTTCTTTGGTTCTTTCGGTAAAGTCACCACCACGTAGAATGAGAATAAAATAATAAATTGATCAAATAAAATAACACAATGAAAATTCTCACGACGTTTCGGCCACAACACAAGCGGCCTTCATCAGGTGAAGGGACGAGACTGTCTGGTAGGCCGCTTGTGTTGTGGCCGAAGCGTCGTGAGAATATTATTGTGTTATTTTATTTTATCAATTTATTATTTTATTCTCATTCTACGTGGTGACTTTACCGAAAGAACCAAAGCAGATTCGTGACGAGGGGGGGTTTGAGAAATGTGACGTCACGTCAAAATGTGCAAATTTAAAGAGATTTAGATTTAAATTTTTATTTAAAGCTTTCGTGACTGCAGTAATTCATATTCTTCGTTTTTTCGGTAAAGTCACGTTGAAGAGAAACAACAAAATAATAAAATATATATAAAACAATAAAAAAATCTCACGACGTTTCGACCATAACTCAAACGGTCATCTTCATCTTCACCTGAAGATGACCGTTTGAGTTATGGTCGAAACGTCGTGAGAATTTTTTTATTGTTTTATATATATTTTATTATTTTGTTGTTTCTCTTCAACGTGACTTTACCGAAAAAAGTAAGTATATAGATTTAGATTTGTTATAAGACCACTCCTGCAGCATCAGAGTGTGCAGCGCCACGTTAAATACGCACTACAATGACAACAGTTTAAAGCGATTTGAGGCGTGTTTTAATTTCAACATGTAAACATGTTTTATTTTTCTTGGGTGGGGGGGGGCAGAGCTTTGTGACGTCATAGTTGAGGGGGGGTCTGACTTTTTGTGACGCCGTGTGACGAGGGGGGGGGGTCAAAAGTCGCGTGACGTCATTCATGTACGGCCCCTTGGTCGACTCAGCCTCAAATAATTACCTGGTGCGGTGTAAAAACATCGCCACTGGGGAGACAAAGGCGGCCTGTAGCCCAGGCGAGGTAGCTAACATCTCATAGCCACCGTGATGATGATGAGAGACACAGACCTCCTGTAGGCCAGGTGAGGTAGTTAACATCTCATAGTCACCGTGGTGATGATGATGATGAGAGACACAGACCTCCTGTATACCAGGCGAGGTAGTTAACATCTCATAGTCACCGTGATGATGATGAGAGACACAGACCTCCTGTAGGCCAGGTGAGGTAGTTAACATCTCATAGCCACCGTGGTGATGATGATGATGAGAGACACAGACCTCCTGTATACCAGGCGAGGTAGTTAACATCTCATAGCCACCGTGATGATGAGAGACACAGACCTCCTGTAGACCAGGCGAGGTAGTTAACATCTCATAGCCACCGTGATGATGATGAGAGAGAGACAGACCTCCTGTAGACCAGGCGAGGTAGTTAACATCTCATAGTCACCGTGATGATGATGAGAGACACTGACCTCCTGTAGACCAGGCGAGGTAGTTAACATCTCATAGTCACCGTGGTGATGAGAGACACAGACCTCCTGTAGACCAGGCGAGGTAGTTAACATCTCATAGTCACCGTGATGATGAGGGAGACACAGACCTCCTGTAGACCAGGCGAGGTAGTTAACATCTCATAGTCACCGTGGTGATGAGAGACACAGACCTCCTGTAGACCAGGCGAGGTAATTAACATCTCATAGTCACCGTGATGATGATGATGATGAGAGACACAGACCTCCTGTATACCAGGCGAGGTAGTTAACATCTCAGTCACCGTGGTGATGATGAGAGCGACACAGACCTCCTGTAGACCAGGCGAGGTAGTTAACATCTCATAGCCACCGTGATGATGATGAGAGACACAGACCTTCTGTATACCAGGCGAGGTAGTTAACATCTCATAGTCACCGTGATTATGATGAGAGACACAGACCTCCTGTAGACCAGGCGAGGTAGTTAACATCTCATAGTCACCGTGATGATGATGATGAGAGACACAGACCTCCTGTATACCAGGCGAGGTAGTTAACATCTCATATCCACCGTAATGATGATGATGAGAGACACAGACCTCCTGTCGACAGCAGCAGTAGCAGGCAACGTCAGGGTCGGAGTTGAATCTACTGTACATCGGATTCCTCCTGCAGTATAAATATTCTGATTCCTTTGGTCGTTTACCCGTGGCAAGATGGCCATTTACCCTTGACAAGATGGCCGTTTACCCGTGACAAGATGGCCGTTTAGCCGTAGCAAGATGGTCGTTTACCCGTAGAAAGATGGCCGTTTACCCGTGACAAGATGTTCATTTACCCGTAGCAAGATGGCCGTTTACCCGTGATAAGATGGTCGTTTACCCGTAGCAAGATGGCCGTTTACCCGCAGCAAGATGACCGTTAACCCGTGACAAGGTGACCGTTTACCCTTGTCAAGATGGTCGTTTCCTCCTAGCCAAATGGCCGTTTACCTGTAGCAAGATGGCCGTTTACCCGTGACAAGATGTTCATTTACCCGTAGCAAGATGGTCGTTTACCCATAGCAAGATGGCCATTTACCCGTGACAAGATGACCGTTTACCCTTGTCAAGATGGTCGTTTCCCCGTAGCAAAATGGCCGTTTACCCGTAGCAAGATGGCCTTCTACCCTTATAAAGATGGTCGTTTCCCCTTAGCAATATGGCCGTTTACCCTTGTCAAGATGCTCGTGTACTCGTAGCAAGATGACCGTTTACCCGTGACAAGATGTTCATTTACCCGTAGCAACATGGCCGTTTACCCGTGACAAGATGTTCATTTACCCGTAGCAAGATGACCGTTTACCCGTGACAAGATGGTCGTTTACCCGTGACAAGATGGCCGTTTACCCTTGACAAGATGACCGTTTACCCGTGACAAGATGGACGTTTACCCGCAACAAGATGTTCATTTACCCGTAGCAAGATGATCGTTTACCCGTGAAAAGATGGCGTTTACCCGTAGCAAGATGGCCGTTTACCCTTGACAAGATGGTCGTTTACCCGTAGAAAGATGGCCGTTTACCCGTAACAAGATGTTCATTTACCCGTAACAAGATGGCCGTTTATTCGTGACAAGATGGTTGTTTACCCGTAGCAAGATGACCGTTTACCCTTGACAAGATGGTCGTTTCCCCGTAGCAAAATGGCCGTTTACCCGTAGCAAGATGGCCTTCTACCCTTATAAAGATGGTCGTTTCCCCTGAGCAAAATGGCCGCTTACCCTTGACAAAGATGGTTGTTTACCCGTAGTAAGATGGCCGTTCACCCGTGACAAGATGTTCATTTACCCGTAGCAAGATGACCGTTTACCCGTGACAAGATGGCCGTTTACCCGTGACAAGATGTTCATTTACCCGTAGCAAGATGACCGTTTACCCGTGACAAGATGGTCGTTTACCCGTGACAAGATGGCCGTTTAGCCATAGCAAGATGACCGTTTACCCGTGACAAGGTGACCGTTCACCCTTGTCAAGATGGTCGTTTTCCCGTAGCAAGATGACCGTTTACCCGTGACAAGGTGACCGTTTACCTATGTCAAGATGGTCGTTTCCCCGTAGCAAAATGGCCGTTTACCCGAAGCAAGATTGCCGTTTACCCGTAGTAAGATGGCCGTTTACCCGCAGCAAGATGACCGTTAACCCGTGACAAGGTGACCGTTTACCCTTGTCAAGATGGTCGTTTCCTCCTAGCAAAATGGCCGTATACCCGTAGCAAGATGGCCGTTTACCCTTGTCAAGATGGTCGTTTCCCCTTAGCAATATGGCCGTTTACCCTTGTCAAGATGCTCGTGTACTCGTAGCAAGATGACCGTTTACCCGTGACAAGATGGCCGTTTACCCGTGACAAGATGTTCATTTACCCGTAGCAAGATGGCCGTTTACCCGTGACAAGATTTTGATTTAAAGCTTTCGTGACTGCAGTAATTCATATTCTTAGTTTTTTCGGTAAAGTCACGTTGAAGAGAAACAACAAAATAACAAAATATATATAAAACAATAAAAAATTCTCACGACGTTTCGACCATAACTCAAACGGTCATCATCAGGTGTGTCGGTTTGCATAAATTTATTTTGAAAACGGCATATTTATTTATATGCGCGTGACGCAAACGTTATTTTTATATATATAAATAAATATGCCGTTTTCAAAATAAATTTATGCAAACCGACACACCTGATGATGACCGTTTGAGTTATGGTCGAAACGTCGTGAGAATTTTTTATTGTTTTATATATATTTTGTTATTTTGTTGTTTCTCTTCAACGTGACTTTACCGTGACAAGATGTTCATTTACCCGTAGCCAGATGACCGTTTACCCGTGACAAGATGGTCGTTTACCCGTGACAAGATGGCCGTTTACCCGTGACTAGATGGCGTTTACCCGTAGCAAGATGGCCGTTTACCCTTGACAAGATGGTCGTTTACCCGTAGAAAGATGGCCGTTTACCTGTAACAAGATGTTCATTTACCCGTAGCAAGATGACCGTTTACCCGTGAAAAGATGGTTGTTTAAACGTAGCAAGATGACCGTTTACCCTTGACAAGATGGTCGTTTACCCGTTTCAAGATGGCCATTTACCCGTGACAAGATGGCCGTTTACCCGTAAGCAAGATGACTGTTTATCCGTGACAAGATGACCGTTTACCCTTTTCAAGATGGTCGTTTCCCCGTAGCAAAATGGCCGTTTACCCGTAGCAAGATGCCCTTTTACCCTTATCAAGATGGTCGTTTCCCCTTAGCAAGATGACCGTTTACCCGTGACAAGATGGCCGTTTACCCTTGACAAGATAGTCGTTTACCCGTAGCAAGATGGTCGTTTACCCTTGACAAGATGTTCATTTACCCGTAGCAAGATGACCGTTCACCCTTGTCAAGATGGTTGTTTACCCGTAGCAAGATAACCGTTTACCCGTGACAAGATGGTCGTTTACCCGTGACAAGATGGCCATTTACCCGTGACAAGATGGCCGTGCACTCGTAGCAAGATGACCGTTTACCCGTGACAAGATGGCCGTTTACCCTTGACAAAAGGGCCATTTACCCGTAGCAAGATGGCCATTTACCCGTGACAAATTGTTCATTTACCCGTAGCAAGATGACCGTTTACCCGTGACAAGATGGTCGTTTAATTTTGATTTAAAGCTTTCGTGACTGCAGTAATTCATATTCTTAGTTCTTTCGGTAAAGTCACGTTGAAGGGAAACAATAAAATAATAAAAAATATATAAAACAATACAAATTCTCACGACGTTTCGACCATAACACAAACGGTCGACACACCTAAATGGCCGTTTACCCGTAGCAAGATGGCCTTTTACCCTTGTCAAGATGGTCGTTTCCCTTAGAAAAATGGCCGTTTACCCTTGACAAGATGGTCGTTTACCCGTAGCAAGATGGCCTTTTACCCTTGTCAAGATGGTCATTTCCCCTTAGAAAAATGGCCGTTAACCCGTGACAAGATTGCCGTTTACCCGTGACAAGATGGCCGCTTACCCGTAGTAAGATGGCCGTTTATCCGCAGCAAGATGATCGTTAACCCGTGACAAGGTGACCGTTTACCCTTGTCAAGATGGTCGTTTCCTCCTAGCCAAATCGCCGTTTACTCGTAGCAAGATGGCCTTTTCCCTTGTTAAGATGGTCGTTTCCCCTGAGCAAAATGGCCGTTTACCCTGGACAAGATGGTCGTTTACCCGTAGCAAGATGGCCGTTTACCCGTGACAAGATGTTCATTTACCCGTAGCAAGATGGCCGTTTACCCTTAGCAAGATGGTCGTTTACCCGTAGCAAGATGACCGTTTACCCTTGACAAGATGGTCGTTTCCCCGTAGCAAAATGGCCGTTTACCCGTAGCAAGATGGCCTTCTACCCTTATAAAGATGGTCGTTTCCCCTGAGCAAAATGGCCGCTTACCCTTGACAAAGATGGTTGTTTACCCGTAGTAAGATGGCCGTTCACCCGTGACAAGATGTTCATTAACCAGTAGCAAGATGACCGTTTACACGTGACAAGATGGCCGTTTACCCGTGACAAGATGGTCGTTTACCCGTAGCAAGATGACCGTTTACCTGTGACAAGATGGTCGTTTACCCGTAGCAAGATGAGGGCTGACCAATCCTCAGCGAATATTGCAGGGCCGCGTGGTCGGTTCGGACTGTAAACCGCCTACCGTACAAGTAGGGCCTACACAATCGAACAAAAAAAAACTATGGCCAAAAGCTCCCTCCGAGTCACGCAGTATCGCCGTTCCGTCGGAGACAGAACCGGACTGCCGTAGGCTACCACCCTCTCCACCCCGTCGACCACCTGGGCCAGGACTGCCCCAAAGCCCGTGTCGCTGGCATCGGTGTCAAGCCGAAAGGGCTTCGAGAAACCGGGGTACCCCAAGGGCGGCGCGTCCGCCAAGGCCGTGCGAAGCGTCGCAACAGCAGCCTCCTCCTCCTCCTCCTCCTCCGCGCCCCAGCAAAACCTTTGGCCTTTGGCGGAGAGGGCGGTGCAGCGGCTTTGCAATCGTCGCCGCAAAATTGCGGACAAACCGGCGATAGCACGATGCGAAGTCGACGAAGCTACGCACCTCCGCGACGGATGCGGGAGTCGGCCACGTCTCGGACACAAGCAGGTTTCTCCGTGTCCGCGGCGACACCTGACGCACTAACGATGTGTCCCAAATAACGTCACCGATGGTTGTAGCAAGTGGCATTTCTGGGGTTTAAATTTCAAGCCCGCGGCGCGCACTTTGACGAACGCAGCCTCGAGGCGTTGCAAGTGCTCGTCAAACGTACGCCCAACAACGTCGTCCAAGTGGATTAAACAAGACTCCCACTGCAGCCCCGCCGAGACCATCTCCATGAGACGCTGGAAGGTGGCTGGGGCCGAATGAAGACCCATAGGAAGCCGATTGAACTCGAACAGCCCCTGGGGCGTGCGGAACGCTGTCTTGGGTCTAGAGGCTTCGTCCAGCGGCAATTGCCAGAAGCCGGAGAGCAAATCTAGAGTCGAAAAGAACCGCGCGCCCGAGAGGGCGTCCAGGGAATCGTCCGTGCGAGGCAATGGATATGCGTCAGCCACCGAGATCTTGTTCAATTTACGGAAATCGACGCAGAACCGGAGACTCCCGTCCCGTTTCTTGACTAGCACAATGGGGGCACCACCAGGGGCTAGTGGAAGGGGAGACGATGTCCGCCGGCAACATTTCGTCGACAGCCGAGCGGACATGCTCCTTTTCCGCGGGGCTAAAGCGGTGGGAATTAAGCCGAATAGGGGCTGAGTCGCCCGTATCTACGTGGTGTTCCAAAAGAGTAGTGCGACCCAGATCAGACTTACTTTGGCTAAACACGTCGGTGAACCTCTCGATGAGTTCGCGGAGTTGCCGACTCTTCCCGGTGGACAACGAGGCGTCCTCGTCGCACAACGTGGCGACCCACGATGCGTCGGAGTCCCCCGTGCGCATCACGCCCGCCACGACTCCTCCATCCGGGGCAGCGCTCTCGGGTGGGGGAGCCGGGGTCGCGTGCGCTAGGACGGCACCGGCCGGGATCACGATCGGCGTGGACCCCGAATTGAGGACCTGTAGAAAAAGGTCCTGGCCCCCCGACACGGCCGGCAAGGCGCCCGCCAATCCCATCGTCCTTGAAAAGTAACTCGACGGGGACAGGAGGATGCCTGTCTCCGTGGAGCCCCCTTCGAGCGGTCTGCACAACCTAAGGGGTAGCAGCAAGATTTGTGACGCCCTATTCAAGGCCCGCACACTGGCAACCAAGGCAGACAGGACGGTAGGCGATTGTAGGAATTGCAGCCGCCTCCCTGACGGCAATTCCACACAGCCCTGGTCAACGAGGATTCGAACGGGCATTCTAGACAAAAAGTCGGTCCCCAAGAGGCATGGAACTGCCAAGGTCTTGGAGACCAAAATAGGCCCGGCCAACTCAATCTCGTCCACCCGAACCGACGCTATAACGTGGCCCAATGTGCCCAAACTGCTGCCGTTCGCGGCGACACAAAGCCCCACGAACCGGCCCTAACGGACCGACGCTGCGGGGTAGGAGCTTGAAAAACGGCCTCTGAAATAATGGTGGCAGACGCCCCCCGCATCCACTAAGAGGCGAACTCGCACCCCCTGCACGCAACCCGCCAACGCTGAGGAGCCGGCAGCTGCCGCCACCATCCGATGCGCCAGCGCGTTCCAGTGGCGGGTCAGCCAGGGCCATCCAGTGGGTGACAATGGTGGTGCACCCGACCCCTCGAGGACAACCCCCTGACGACGGGCCCTACACCCCCGCTAGACGCACGAGGCGAGGGGGGCGGCCGCGCGGGCGATGCGTCGCGACTCGCCCGGGGCCCTGGGCTCGATGCCGATGAGGGTCCGGGAGGAGTTGGAGCCCCCTTGCTGAAGGCCCCCGGGGCATTCCTACACCCCGGCTCAATGTGGCCCCGCTGACCACAGCGGAAGCAGGTCACCGTGGCGGTGTCCCGCGGGGCGGGAAGGTCCCGGCTGCCCCCGCCGCTCCGGACGGCGACCACCCGCCCGCCTCCCGCGACGACCGGGCATCGCCAGGGCCGCCTCTCAGGGTGTCCACACCCTGAGAGGCGGCCGCCTCTTCTGGCGCGGGGATCCCCGCGCACGCCGCCATCCGGGGCTGTTGGCGGAGGGAGAGGTGCGCCTCGATGTTTTCGGCCCACCGCCAACGACGTGATCCGGCGATCGCTAGCTATGGACAAAGCGATCCCCAGCTCACGTGCCAGGTCGAGTAGCCGTCCCAGGGCCATCGGGTCCAGCGCCCTGCCCTGTATATCAGCGTATGCGGCCTGTGCCAAGGCCAGGAAAGCCGATGGAGATTCCCCCTCCTCCCGTCGCCGTAGCGAAAACTTCTGGCGTGCCCTGGACGGCGGTTCCGAGTACGTCGGCCATCCGGAGGTACGCCGTCGGAAGCGTGGCCTTATCGGCCGAGGGGGGAAGGGAATGGACTTGAGGACCTGCATCGCCTTCTCGTCCAGGTCGGTCGGAAGGGCCCCCGACGCCTCGTCCACGGACCAGCCGACCGACAAATATGCCGCGTCGAAGCGGTCCTGGAAGGCCAACCAGTCGCCCACTTTCGTGACAAACGGCACGATGTGGGGTAACCGGCGCAGCCCCTGGCCGCGCGGTGCGGCGAGGAGTGGAAGCCCCCCCGGCTCCCGCGGGCCACCCTGCAACCACGGCGTGGCGCGGCCGCGTTGCACGGAAAATCCTGTTTAGCCAGTTATCCAGTTACTTAAGGTGGCAAAATTCGGAAATTAGTCGGTGGTTTGCCTGCTTTAACAAATGCTGCGGGGCTAAACACTTACCCCGACGGCCGATTCGCTGAAAATATTTCCTATCGTGGCAAAATTGACACGTGTTTTATTTATTTTTGTTAAACTGCATCTTGCCCGCCCTGGCACGGTACGGACACTAAAAAGCATGGTGAAATGCATGTTGGGATTTTCACTGAGCGACAGAAAGAGCAGCACGCGGAACAGAGAACAAATGCAAGTTCACGCACCTCATTTTGGGCGCCAAGGCCCGCGGCAATGGCCGCCGCTTCCGGCGTCGCAGCGGCAGTGACGTCCGCTTGCGGCTCCCCCACCAACACGGCCGCCGCGGCCGCCACCTCCGGCGGCGGCGCGTGAAAAAAAAACACGGCGCCAACTTCCAAACTGGCGGGCGGCAAAGCGGCGCTCCCACCCCGGTAAGGGCGGCGGCGAGCTGCTCCATCGAACCCGCAGGAGCAGCTGCGACCGCCCCTCGGCATCGCCGCCGCCGGTGGTGGTGGTGGTGGTAGTGGTGGTAGTGCGCTGGGACCCCCGGCCGCCGACACCACCTGCCCCGCCGAGTCCATCTCCACGGCGACGGACTGCCCCCCCCGGGTCGCAGCCGGAGCCTCCCCGACGTCGCCGGTGGATTCTCAGCGCCGCCCGCCAGATTTAGGCATCGCGACGGCAGCCTAACCACTCCTGACACCAGCTGTGAAGGGGGGGGGTTCCCGACGACTCACTCGGAGGCTAAGGTAAGGTAAGGGGGCTTCCGCCAAGGTTTTATTACAAATCTTTAACAACACACACACGGAGGGGGGGGGGGGGTGTGAACAACTCCCCGACACACCTGATGATGACCGTTTGAGTTATGGTCGAAACGTCGTGAGAATTTTTTTATTGTTTTATATATATATTTTGTTATTCTGTTGTTTCTCTTCAACGTGACTTTACCGAAAAAACTAAGAATATGAATTACTGCAGTCACGAAAGCTTTAAATCAAAACTCCCCAGAGGTTAGAGGTCCCGGGCTAGGTCCCGACACAGCCGGCTGCCCCGTGCTGTCTCCTCTGCCCCGGCCGTGGGATCAGCCAACACGGCCGAGCGAGGAGCACAGCCACCTCTAGCCTGGCACTGCGACCTCTCCCCTATCCCTACCCCCTTGCCCCTGGCTCCCCGTAGCACCCTTCTCAGACCCCAACTCTCCCGCTACGATCCCGCTTACGTCACGGGGTCCCCCTTTTAATCCTTGAGGAGCCGTGACGTCACTCTGCTGCCCCAAGCGCCTGACGTCACGTCATCGCCCTGGACGGCACAAGTGACGCCACTTCCCCATTCTACTCCTCTACACCACCATCACCACCACCATCACCACCATCATCATCACCAACACCATCACCACCATCACCATCACCACCATCACCATCATCACCACCATCACCATCACCACCATCACCACCATCACCATCACCACCATCAGCAGATCACCACCATCACCATCATCACCAACATCACCATCACCACCATCACCATCATCACCATCACCACCATCACCATCACCACCATCACCATCACCACAATCATCACCATCACCAACATCACCATCACCATCACCACCATCATCACCATCATCACCATCACCACCATCATAATCACCATCATCACCATCACCGCCACCATCACCACCACCACCATCACCACCATCACCATCATCACCATCATCATCACGACCATCACCATGACCAACACCACCATCACCATCACCACCATCATCACCATCACCAGATAACCACCATCACCACCATCACCACCACCATCATCACCACCATCATCACCATCACGACCATCACCATCATCACCATCACCACAATCATCACCATCACCACCATCACCAACATCACCATCACCATCATCACCATCATCACCATCACCACCACCATAATCACCATCATCACCTCCACCATCATCACCACCACTATCATTACCATCACCACCATCACCATCATCACCACCATTACCAACATCACCACCATCACCACCATCATCACCATCACCACCATCACCACCATCATCATCACCACCATCACCACCATCACCATCACCACCATCACCACCATCATCACCTCCACCATCATCACCTCCACTATCATTACCATCACCACCATCACCATCATCACCACCATTAGCAACATCACCACCATCATCACCATCATCACCTCCACTATCATTACCATCACCACCATCAACATCATCACCACCATTACCAACATCACCACCATCACCACCATCATCACCATCACCACCATCACCACCATCATCACCATCACCACCATCACCACCATCATCACCATCATCACCTCCACCATCATCACCTCCACTATCATTACCATCACCACCATCACCACCATCACCATCACCGCCATCATCCCCATCACCGCCATCACCAACATCACCACCACCACCATCACCAACATCACCAACATGACCAACATCACCATCACCACCATCACCACCATCACCAACATCACCATCACCACCATCACCAACATCACCATCACCACCATCACCATCATCACCATCACCACCTTCACCACCATCACCACCATCACCAACATCACCACCATCACCATCATCACCATCACCACCATCACCACCATCACCAACATCACCACCATCACCAACATCACCACCATCATCCCCATCCCCGCCATCATCCCCATCACCGCCATCACCAACATCACCACCATCACCAACATCACCACCATCACCACCATCACCAACATCATCACCATCACCACCAACATCACCATCACCACCATCATCCCCATCACCACCATCACCAACATCACCACCATCACCACCATCACCAACATCACCACCATCACCAACATCACCAACATCACCACCATCACCACCATCACCAACATCACCACCATCACCAACATCACCACCATCACCAACATCACCACCATCACCAACATCACCACCATCACCACCATCACCAACATCACCACCATCACCAACATCACCACCATCACCACCATCACCACCATCACAACATCACCACCATCACAACATCACCATCACCAACATCACCATCACCAACATCACCACCATCACCATCACCAACATCATCACCATCACCACCATCACCAACATCATCACCATCACCACCATCACCACCACCATCACCACCATCACCACCATCATCCCCATCCCCGCCATCATCCCCATCACCGCCATCACCAACATCACCACCATCACCACCATCATCACCATCACCACCAACATCACCATCACCACCATCATCCCCATCACCACCATCACCAACATCACCACCATCACCAACATCACCACCATCACCAACATCACCGCCATCACCGCCATCACCAACATCACCACCATCACCATCACCACCATCACCAACATCATCACCATCACCACCAACATCACCATCACCACCATCATCCCCATCACCACCATCACCAACATCACCACCATCACCAACATCACCACCATCACCACCATCACCAACATCACCACCATCACCAACATCACCACCATCACCACCATCACCAACATCACCACCATCACCAACATCACCACCATCACCAACATCACTACCATCACCACCATCACCAACATCACCACCATCACCAACATCACCACCATCACAACATCACCACCATCACAACATCACCATCACCATCATCACCATCACCGCCATCATCGCCATCACCGCCATCACCACCACCATCACTACCATCACCAACATCAGCATCATCACCATCACCACCATCATCACCATCACCACCATCACCAACATCACCATCACCACCATCATCACCACCACCATCACCACCATCATCACCATCACCACCATCACCTTCATCACCATCACCACCATCATCCCCATCATCCCCATCACCGCCATCACCACCATCACCAACATCACCACCATCACCACCATCATCACCATCATCACCATCACCAACATCATCACCACCATCACCACCATCACCATCACCACCATCACCACCATCATCACCACCATCACCAACATCACCACCATCACCGCCATCACCGACATCACCGCCATCACCACCATCACCATCCCCCTCATCCCTCACCCCCTACCCCCCCACGTAGTTTCCGGTTCCGCCAACAGCGATGGCCGCCGTTGGGATAATGGCGGCAGTCGTTGAAGGCGGCGGAGTTGTTGATGTTGGAGTTGTTGTTGATGTTGGAGTTGTTGGTGGTGGTGGTGGAGTTGCTGGAGAGGAGCCGATGGACGTGGAGGAGGTGGCGGACGACGGCGGCGAGGAGGAGGTGGACAACACAGAGGCGACAGCAGCGTCTGTGTGCGTGAGAAGAACTCTCACGAATCTCCTCCCGGTGAGCAGGGAGGCGATGGAGGAGGAGGATGAGGGAGGCGATGGAGGAGGAGGAGGAGGGAGGCGATGGAGGAGGAGGGAGGCGATGGAGGAGGAGGAGGGAGGCGATGGCCTCCTTCAGGCCACTCGCGGCGACTTCGTTTGTTTCGCTTGGCGCCACCACGGGGGGGCACCGCTAGCGCTGAGCTGCCCTGTGGAGTCTTTAGTGCAGCGAGCGAGCGTGGCTCTCACGTGGACAGTCACAGAGACTCATAGAGACACTTAGAGACCCACAGAGACACACAGAGACCCACAGAGACACACAGAGACCCACAGAGACACACAGAGACACAGAGAGACCCACAGAGACACACAGAGACACAGAGAGACCCAGAGAGACCCACAGAGACTCATAGAGACACAGAGACTCACAGAGACTCATAGAGACACAGAGACTCACAGAGACTCATAGAGACTCACAGAGACACACAGAGACCCATAGAGACTCACAGAGACTCATAGAGACTCACAGAGATACACAGAGAGACCCACAGAGACACACAGAGACCCACAGAGACACAGAGAGACCCACAGAGACTCATAGAGACATAGAGACTCATAGAGACTCACAGAGACACACAGAAACACATACTCACAGAGACCTATAGAGACCCACAGAGAGACTCATAGAGACACACAGAGACTCACAGAGACTCATAGAGACACACAGAGACACACAGAGACACATACTCACAGAGACCTATAGAGACCCATAGAGACACAGAGACTCACAGAGACCTATACTCACAGAGACACACAGAGACACAGAGACCCATAGAGACACACAGAGACTCACAGAGACCTATACTCACAGAGACTCACAGAGACACACAGAGACCCATAGAGACAGAGATTCACAGAGACCTATACTCACAGAGACTCACAGAGACACACAGAGACCCATAGAGACACACAGAGACTCACAGAGACAGAGACTCACAGAGACACGCAGAGGCACACAGAGGCACACAGAGACTCACAGAGACACACAGAGACACACAGAGACTCACAGAGACACACAGAGACTCACAGAGACACACAGAGACTCATACTCACAGAGACACACAGACTCACAGAGACACAGACTCACAGAGACTCACAGAGACACACAGAGACACACAGAGACCTATACTCACAGAGACTCACAGAGACAAACAGAGACTCACAGAGACACACAGAGACTCATACAGAGACACACAGATTCACAGAGACACACAGACTCACAGAGACACACAGAGACCTATACTCACAGAGACTCACAGAGACTCACAGAGACCCACAGAGACACACAGAGACACAGAGACACACAGAGACCCACAGAGACCCATAGAGACTCACAGGGACCCACAGAGACTCACGGAGACTCATGGAGACCCACAGAGACACAGAGACCCACAGATACCCACAGAGACACACAGAGACACAGAGAGACACACAGAGACTCACAGAGACCCACAGAGACCTACAGAGACTCACAGAGACACACAGAGACCTATACTCATAGAGACACACAGAGACTCACAGAGACCCATAGAGACCCACAGAGACCTATAGAGACTCATAGACTCATAGATACTCACAGAGACACACAGAGACTCATAGAGACCCACAGAGACACACAGAGACACACAGAGACTCATACTCACAGAGACACACAGACTCACAGAGACACACAGACTCACAGAGACTCACAGAGACACACAGAGACACACAGAGACCTATACTCACAGAGACTCACAGAGACCCACAGAAACACAGAGACTCACAGAGACACACAGAGACCCACAGAGACCTACAGAGACCCATAGAGACTCACAGGGACCCACAGAGACTCACGGAGACTCACGGAGACTCATGGAGACCCACAGAGACCCACAGAGACCCACAGAGACACAGAGAGACACACAGAGACTCACAGAGACCCACGGAGACCCACAGAGACTCACAGAGACTCACAGAGACACACAGAGACCTATACTCATAGAGACACACAGAGACTCACAGAGACCCATAGAGACCCACAGAGACCTATAGAGACTCATAGACTCATAGATACTCACAGAGACACACAGAGACTCATAGAGACCCACAGAGACACACAGAGACTCACAGAGACACAGAGAGACTCACAGGGACCCACAGAGACTCACAGAGACTCATGGAGACACACAGAGACACAGAGACCCACAGAGACACAGAGAGACCCACAGAGACCCACAGAGACTCACAGAGACCCACAGAGACACACAGGGACCCACAGAGACACACAGAGACACAGAGAGACCCACATAGACTCACAGACACAGAGACCCACAGAGACCCACAGAGACTCACAGAGACCCATACTCACAGAGACACACAGAGACACACAGAGACACAGAGAGACCCACAGAGACTCACAGAGACCCACAGAGACACAGAGACACACAGACCCACAGAGACACACAGACACAGAGAGACTCACAGAGACCCACAGAGACCCACAGAGACCCATTGAGACACACAGAGACTCACAGGGACCCACAGAGACTCACAGAGACCCACAGAGACTCACAGAGACCCACAGAGACCCACAGAGACTCACAGAGACCCACAGAGACCTATACTCACAGAGACTCACAGAGACCTATACTCACAGAGACACGCAGAGACCTATACTCACAGAGACCCATAGAGACCCACAGAGACCTATACTCATAGAGACCCATAGAGACTCATAGAGACCCATAGAGACTCACAGAGACTCACAGAGACCCACAGAGACGCAGACTCATAGAGACCCACAGAGACCCATACTCATAGAGACTCACAGAGACCCATACTCACAGAGACTCACAGAAACCCATAGAGACCCACAGAGACCTATACTCACAGAGACTCATAGAGACCCACAGAGACTCACAGAGACCCATAGAGACCTATACTCACAGAGACTCAGAGACCCATAGAGACCTATACTCACAGAGACTCATAGAGACCCACAGAGACTCACAGAGACCCACAGAGACTCACAGAGACCCACAGAGACACAGAGAGACACCCACAGAGACACACAGAGACCCACAGAGACACACAGAGACAGAGAGACCCACAGAGACTCACAGAGACCCACAGAGACCCACAGAGACACATTGAGACACACAGAGACTCACAGGGACCCACGGAGACTCACAGAGACCCACCGAGACTCACAGAGACTCACAGAGACCCACAGAGACCCACAGAGACTCACAGAGACCCACAGAGACCTATACTCACAGAGAATCACAGACCTATACTCACAGAGACACGCAGAGACCTATACTCACAGAGACCCATAGAGACCCACAGAGACCTATACTCATAGAGACCCATAGAGACTCATAGAGACCCATAGAGACTCACAGAGACTCACAGAGACCCACAGAGACGCAGACTCATAGAGACCCACAGAGACCCATACTCGTAGAGACTCACAGAGACCCATACTCACAGAGACTCACAGAAACCCATAGAGACCCACAGAGACCTATACTCACAGAGACTCACAGAGACCCATAGAGACCTATACTCACAGAGACTCACAGAGACCCATAGAGACACAGAGAGACCCACAGAGAGACCCACAGAGACACACAGAGACCCACAGAGACCCACAGAGACCCACAGAGACACACAGAGACAGAGAGACCCACAGAGACTCACAGAGACCCACAGAGACACACAGAGACTCACAGGGACCCACAGGGACCCACAGAGACTCACAGAGACCCACAGAGACTCACAGAGACCTATAGAGACACACAGAGACTCACAGAGACCCACAGAGACGCAGACTCATAGAGACCCACAGAGACCCATACTCGTAGAGACTCATAGAGACCCATACTCACAGAGACTCACAGAAACCCATAGAGACCCACAGAGACCTATACTCACAGAGACTCATAGAGACCCACAGAGACTCACAGAGACCCATAGAGACCTATACTCACAGAGACTCACAGAGACCCATAGAGACCTATACTCACAGAGACTCATAGAGACCCACAGAGACTCACAGAGACCCATAGAGACCCATACTCACAGAGACTCACAGAGACACACAGAGACACACAGAGACCTATACTCACAGAGACTCACAGAGACAGAGACTCACAGAGACACACAGAGACTCATACTCACAGAGACACAGATTCACAGAGACTCACAGAGACCCACAGAGACTCACAGAGACCTACAGAGACCTATACTCACAGAGACTCATAGGCCCATACTCATAGAGACTCATACAGACTCACAGAGACTCAGAGACCCATAGAGACCCACAGAAACCCATTCTCACAGAGACTCACAGAGACCCATACAGAGACCCACAGAGACCCATTCTCACAGAAATCAATACAGACTCACAGAGACCCACAGAGACTCACAGAGACCTACAGAGACCTATACTCACAGAGACTCATAGGCCCATACTCATAGAGACTCACAGAGACTCATACAGACTCACAGAGACTCAGAGACCCATAGAGACCCACAGAGACCCATACTCACAGAGACCCATACTCACAGAGACTCACAGAGACCCATATTCAGAGAGACTCACAGAGACCCATACTCACAAAGACTCACAGAGACTCACAGAGACCCATACTCACAGAGACTTACAGAGACCCATAGAAACCCACAGAGACCCACAGAGACCTATACTCACAGAGACTCACAGAGACCCACAGAGACTCACAGAGACCCACAGAGACATATACTCACAAAGACTCACAGAGACTCACAGAGACTCATAGAGACTCAGAGACCCACAGAGACCCACAGAGACCCATGCTCACAGAGACCCACAGAGACTCACAGAGACCCACAGAGACCCATACTCACAGAGACCCACAGAGACCTATACTCACAGAGACTCACAGAGACCCATAGAGACCCACCGAGACCTATACTCACAGAGACAGAGACCCATACAGACTCACAGAGACCCATACAGAGACCCATAGAGACCCATGGAGACCCATACTCATAGAGACCCATAGAGACATTTATACAAACCCACAGACCCACATAGACCCATGCTCATAGAGACCCACAGTGACCCATAGAGACTCATACAAACCCACAGAGGCCCACAGACCCATACTCAGAGACCCACAGAGACCCATACTCATAGGGACCCATAGAGACCTATATTCATACAAACCCACAGAGACCCACAGAGACCCATACTCATAGAGACCCATACTCAGAGCCCCACAGAGACCCATAGAGACCCATACTCATAGACACTCACAGAGACCCACAGACACCCACAGAGACATACTGAGAAGGTTGATGATGCTGCTGCTTATACTACTGGCTGCTGATGATGCTGATGTTACCGATAATGCTGCTTCTTCTGGTGATGCCTCTGCTGTTGATGCTTGTTGTTGATGCTTCTGTTGTTGATGCTGCTGTTCATGCTCTTCCTGTTCATGCTGCTGTTGCTGCAAACCTGAACTGCACTCACAAGCCCACTCGCTCGCTAGAATACTCACACACAGTCACTCACAGTCACACACAGTCACTCAACCACCCACTCACCCACCCACTCACTCACCCACCCACTCACTCACCCACCTACGCACCCACTCACTCACCCACCCACTCACTTAGCCACTCACTCACCCACCCACTCACTAACTTACCCACCCAGCCACTCACCCACCTATCCACTCACCCACCCACTCATCCACCCACCCACTCACTCATCCGCCCACCCACTCACCCA
This sequence comes from Petromyzon marinus, assembly GCF_048934315.1. Taxonomy (NCBI): domain Eukaryota; kingdom Metazoa; phylum Chordata; class Hyperoartia; order Petromyzontiformes; family Petromyzontidae; genus Petromyzon; species Petromyzon marinus. The sequence continues at coordinate 860,821 of NW_027422624.1, forward strand.
GCCACTCACCCACCCACTCAGTCACCCACCCACTCAGTCATCCACGCACCCACCCGCTCACCCACCCGCTCACCCACCCACTCACGTGTGACCACTCCGTATCTGTGACCACGCCTGCACCCCCCCCCCCCCCCCACGGCAGGATACGAGTCGCAAGTACGAGAACAAGTCCGGGACTTTCATCACTGGGGTGGATGTCACGTCCAAGGTGGGTGGGTGGAAAAGAGCTTCGTAATCTAAAGACACGTCCGGATTGTGAGTGGGTGGCTGGGTGAGTGGGTGGGTGAGTGGGTGAGTGGGTGATTGGGTGAGTGGGTGAGTGGGTGGGTGGGTGGGTGAATGGGTGGGTGGGTGAATGGGTGAGTGGGTGATTAAGTGAATGGGTGAGTGGGTGATTAAGTGAATGGGTGAGTGGGTGGGTGAGTGAGTGGGTGGGTGGGTGAGTGGGTGGGTGGGTCGGTGAATGGGTGGGTGGGTGAATGGGTGGGTGGGTGGGTGAATGGGTGGGTGGGTGATTAAGTGAATGGGTGAGTAGTTGAGTGGGTGATTGGGTGAGTGAATGTGTGAAAGAGTGAGGGAATGGATGGGTGGGTCAATTAATGGGTGGGTGAGTGGGTGAATGGGTGGTTGGTTGATTGGGTGAGTGGTTGAATGGGGGTGAGTGGGTGAGAGGGTAAATGAGTGAATGGGTGAAACAGTGAGTGAATGGGTGGGTGGGTGAATGAGTGAATGAGCAGGTGGGTGAGTGGGTGAATGGTTGTCTTCGTGAAAGTCTGTGTGTCCATGTGTATGGCACATGGCCTGGCACAAGCGTCGTGGTGACGTCACCGCCACTTAGTGGCAAATGGCGGTTGTTGTTGTTATGTGTGTGGGGAGCGGTGGTGCAGTGCTTGTCATGGTATTGGTGGTGGTGATGGTTTTGGTGGTGATGGTGATTAGGGGAGTGGTGATGGTGATTAGGGGAGTGGTGAGGGAATCATGAGGACGCAGCCCTTTGAGATTAAATATCCGAGTTCAATTGCCGCTCACGGCCAACACCACCGGTGACGATTATCTGAACTGGTCCTGGGCCTCTCCTAGGTCGGCTCAGCCTCAAATGAGTACCTGGTGTGGTGTGCAGTAAACATCGCTAGCACTGGGGAGACAAAGGCGGTCGGGCGTGGTGCTGGCCACCCACTCCCTCGTGTACTGTTCCGGCCTTCATAGGTGCTCGCTAACAGCACTTGCCCCTACAGTCTGTTAAGGCTACACAGGGGATCTTTGTGTGTGTCTGTGTGTGTGACTGTGTGTGTGTCTGTGTGTGTGTGTGTGACTGTGTGTGTGTGTCTGTGTGTGTGTGTGTCTGTGTGTGTGACTGTGTGTGTGTATGTGTGTGTCTGTGTGTCTGTGTGTGTGTCTGTGTGTGTGTGTCTGTGTGTGTGTGACTGTGTGTGTGTCTGTGTGTGTGTGTGTGTCTGTGCGTGTGTGTGTGTGTGTGTCTGTGCGTGTCTGCGTGCTACAGGAGGCTGTAGAGAGGAAGGAGCAGCGAGCGAAGAGGTTTCACTTCCGTGGCGACGAGGAGACACCTCACAGCGCCGTCGTCATTGACAAGGACGCGCTGAGGAAAGGTGTGTACATGTGCGTGTGTGCGCGTGTGTGTGTGCGTGTGTGTGTGCGTGTGTGTGTGTACATGTGCGTGTGTGCACGTGTGTGTGTGCGCGTGTGTGTGCGTGTGTGTACGCGTGTGTGTGCGCGTGTGTGTGTGCGTGTGTACATGTGCGTGTGTGTACATGTGCGTGTGTGTACATGTGCATGTGTGTGTACATGTGCGTGTGTGTACATGTGCATGTGTGTGTGCGTGTGTGTTGGTGTGTGTTTGCACTGAGGAGAGGCTTGCGGAGCCCCAATGAGGTTTCAGGAAAGGGCGGTCCTGCACAGATGCCATATTTTCTGTCCGTCTGCTAGAGCAGAGGTGTAGGGAATTCCAACAAGACCTACATCTCTGCTTTATTGACCTGGTCAAGGCCTATGATACCATCAGTAGGCCTGGGCTCTGGGTTGTTCTTCGTGCTTTCGGAGTCCCTGACCCTCTGCTCACGATCATTAAGGACCTTCATGATGGTGAGCGGGCCCGGGTAAAACTACGTGGCCGGGAGTCGGAGCGATTCCGTGTTCACCTTGGGGTGCGACAGGGATGTCCTCTGGCTCCCACATTATTTAGACCATATAGTTTGTGATGCCTTCGATGGCTGTACTGAAGGAATCTCCATCTGGTACAACAGGAGGCTGATCGATGCCCGGGTGCGGTCAAGGGATGGCTCCCTATTGGTTAACCACGTTATGTATGTTGATGATCTGGTGATTGCTGCTCACTCCGAGGAGGAGTTGGAGGCGCTGCTGCTGAGACTGGAGCGTGCCACTAAGAGATGGGGCCTTACCATCAGCCCCACCAAAACTAAGCACCTGCCTGGGTATTTTGTACCATCGGACACTCCACCCCCACAACTCCCAATCGGTGATGGGGCAGTTGTGGTTGAGAGTGGAGAATTTCCCAAACCTGGGCAGTGTGCTTATGACCGATTTGACACGGGAGGTCTTGCTCTGAATCAGTGGAGCGGCAATATCTTTTCATCGGCTGCGTAACGCTGTTGCTGTGTGGAAGCTACCTGGTCTGTCGCTCCGCACTAAGCTTCAAGTCTTCTCGGCCACGGTCATTCCCTCCCTTCTCTACGCTTGTGAAACGTGGACCCACCTAATGGAACATCTTTACCGGTTAGAATCGTTCAGGCTGGCACTGCCTATGATCCACCCTGGGTTTAACCTGCAGGCTGGATTGTGTGAGGAGCTCACAATTCCTTGAGAGATCTGGAAAAAGTCGCATCGGTGAGCTTCTCTAGCAGGCAAGGCTGCAATTGGCTGGGTCATGTAGCCCGCATGCCCAGCCACCGCATGGCCAGCCACCGTATGCCTAAACAGCTTTTATTCAGCAACAATGGAGGGCAGAGGAGCGGCGCTCACAACAACGAGCGGAGCGCCGGGTGGCTAAAGCACAGCAGGTTGGCACAGTAGGGGGCACAGGTGGTGCACCAGCCAGTCGTCTCAGTCAGTCGACCTGTGGCACCTGCTGGGTCTGCCCCGTGACCTCCTGCCAGCGGGCGTTGGACACTTCACGTGGCCTCAACTGGCACATAGCCTGGCACAAGCGTCGTGGTGACGTCACCGCCACTTTGTGGCGAATGGCGGTTGTTGTTGTTTGTGCATACGTGGGGAGCGGTAGTGTAGTGGTTAGCGCTACCATAATAGAGGTTTTTCTTAGTTAGAACGCGTAAATATATAAATGTTGTGTCGTTAAACCCGCCACCACCCGACACAGCCAACTGGTAAGGGTTGTCACGTCAACAGAACGTGCCAATTCGTCACTAGTACCGGATTTTCCCGCATATACCCCGCAAAAATAGCGTTTTGTGTAAAACAAATATTCAGATCGCCCGCACCTCCATACACCCCGCATGCATTCATATCTCTAATGTCGTTACCGCAGCTTAATACGAAGTTTACATTTGTAATACATTCCACTATCAATTGTTAACATTAAAATCATAACGTGCACAAAGACAACAAACTAACGGGGAAACGAGTGAACTTTAAAATGTAAATAAGTAACAGAAGTAAATATCCAATAAATAAGTGACACATCACTGGTAGATAGGTACAGTTTTAGCGCTGGTAGATTGTGCACTGCGCAAACAATAGCGGCACTACGGTGACGCCCACCCCACCCCATCTCTCTCTCCCCCCAGCTCTCCCGTAGCGGTAAACAAAGTGCCCCCACTTGTTCCAACATTGTCGTTTTATTGTACGAACAATTCGAGTAATTTAAAACGTGATAATGTGCAATTTTAGTGTGAGTGGTTTATTCAGCAGTGCTTTAGTCAAAGGTCAGTGCTGCGTAGTGGATAGTCCTACCATGAAAACATCAAACGAGTCATGACATGTCACACGTGTACAATATTTTTGGGATTGCCCGCACCTCCACATACCCCGCAGGGTCTTGTTTTGTTTGTAGAAAGTGGCCGACCCCGTGGTGTTATGATGCAGGGAAATACGGCACAGCGGTTGTGTGTTGGAGAGCCAGCAACTACAACTCGCTCCGTCAGCTCGTTGTAGTTGCTGGCGACACGTCACAGTACTCAGATTGTCAATGCTGTGGCTTGGCTCTCCAGCACACACCTGGTGTGCTGTACCAGTGACGATTATCTCAACCGGTACTGGGCCTCCCCTAGGTTGACTCAGCCGCAAATGAGTACCTGGTCTGGTGTGCGTGTAACCCAGAAAACCATGGGACTGGTCTCCCTCCCTCTCCCCCTCCCTCCCAGCTGTGCCGGAGGTGCGTCTGGATGCGCTGTTCTTGGCCGGGGTGGACGACATGAGCACCGAAGAGATCTTCACTCTCTTCCAGAACTACGCTCCAGCCTCCATTGAGTGGATCAACGACTCCTCCTGTGAGTGACAGGAGGGCGATGGGGGGGGCCTCGAAACCTTAGTCTGGCTCTGTGAGTCTCAGTGATTAACACTGAACCCTGTGGGAGCCTTAGTCTGGTTCTGTGAGTCTCAATAATTAACACTGAACCCTATGGGAGTCTTCGTCTGGCTCTGTGAGTCTCAGTGATTAACACTGAACCCTGTGGGAGCCTTAGTCTGGCTCTGTGAGTCTCACTGATTAACACTGAACCCTGTGGGAGCCTTAGTCTGGCTCTGTGAGTCTCAGTGATTAACACTGAATCCTGTGGGAGCCTTAGTCTGGCTCTGTGAGTCTCGGTGATTAACACTGGACCCTGTGGGAGCCTCAGTCTGGTTCTGTGAGTCTCAATGATTAACACTGAACCCTATGGGAGTCTTCGTCTGGCTCTGTTAGTCTCAGTGATTAACACTGAACCCTGTGGGAGTCTTAGTCTGGCTCTGTGAGTCTCACTGATTAACACTGAACCCTGTGGGAGTCTTCGTCTGGCTCTGTGAGTCTCAGTGATTAACACTGAACCCTGTGGGAGCCTTAGTCTGGCTCTATGAGTCTCAGTGATTAACACTGAACCCTGTGGGTGTCTTAGTCTGGCTCTGTGAGTCTCACTGATTAACACTGAACCCTGTGGGAGTCTTAGTCTGGCTCTGTGAGTCTCACTGATTAACACTGAACCCTGTGGGACCCTTAGTCTGACTCTGTGAGTCTCACTGATTAACACTGAACCCTGTGGGAGCCTTAGTCTGGCTCTGTGAGTCTCACTGATTAACACTGAACCCTGTGGGAGCCTTAGTCTGGCTCTGTGAGTCTCAGTGATTAACACTGAATCCTGTGGGAGCCTTAGTCTGGCTCTGTGAGTCTCAGTGATTAACACTGAACCCTGTGGGAGCCTCAGTCTGGTTCTGTGAGTCTCAATGATTAACACTGAACCCTATGGGAGTCTTCGTCTGGCTCTGTTAGTCTCAGTGATTAACACTGAACCCTGTTGGAGCCTTAGTCTGGCTCTGTGAGTCTCACTGATTAACACTGAACCCTGTGGGAGCCTTAGTCTGGCTCTGTGAGTCTCACTGATTAACACTGAACCCTGTGGGAGTCTTAGTCTGGCTCTGTGAGTCTCAGTGATTAACACTGAACCCTGTGGGAGTCTTAGTCTGGCTCTGTGAGTCTCAGTGATTAACACTGAACCCTGTGGGAGCCTTAGTCTGGCTCTGTGAGTCTCAGTGATTAACACTGAACCCTGTGGGAGCCTTAGTCTGGCTCTGTGAGTCTCAGTGATTAACACTGAACCCTGTGGGAGTCTTCGTCTGGCTCTGTTAGTCTCAGTGATTAACACTGAACCCTGTGGGAGCCTTAGTCTGGCTCTGTGAGTCTCAGTGATTAACACTGAACCCTGTGGGAGCCTTAGTCTGGCTCTGTGATTCTCACTGATTAACACTGAACCCTGTGGGAGCCTTAGTCTGGCTCTGTGAGTCTCAGTGATTAACACTGAACCCTGTGGGAGCCTTAGTCTGGCTCTGTGAGTCTCAGTGATTAACACTGAACCCTGTGGGAGCCTGTCTGGCTCTGTGAGTCTCAGTGATTAACACTGAACCCTGTGGGAGCCTTAGTCTGGCTCTGTGAGTCTCACTGATTAACACTGAACCCTGTGGGAGTCTTAGTCTGGCTCTGTGAGTCTCAGTGATTAACACTGAACCCTGTGGGAGCCTTAGCCTGGCTCTGTGAGTCTCAGTGATTAACACTGAACCCTGTGGGAGTCTTAGTCTGGCTCTGTGAGTCTCAGTGATTAACACTGAACCCTGTGGGAGCCTTAGTCTGGCTCTGTGAGTCTCAGTGATTAACACTGAACCCTGTGGGAGCCTTAATCTGGCTCTGTGAGTCTCAGTGGCTAACACTGAACCCTGTGGGAGCCTTAGTCTGGCTCTGTGAGTCTCAGTGATTAACACTGAACCCTGTGGGAGTCTTCGTCTGGCTCTGTGAGTCTCACTGATTAACACTGAACCCTGTGGGAGCCTTAGTCTGGCTCTGTGAGTCTCTCTGATTAACACTGAACCCTGTGGGAGTCTTAATCTGGCTCTGTGAGTCTCAGTGATTAACACTGAACCCTGTGGGAGTCTTAGTCTGGCTCTGTGAGTCTCACTGATTAACACTGAACCCTGTGGGAGCCTTAGTCTGGCTCTGTGAGTCTCAGTGATTAACACTGAACCCTGTGGGAGCCTTAGTCTGGCTCTGTGAGTCTCTCTGATTAACACTGAACCCTGTGGGAGTCTTAATCTGGCTCTGTGAGTCTCAGTGATTAACACTGAACCCTGTGGGAGTCTTAGTCTGGCTCTGTGAGTCTCACTGATTAACACTGAACCCTGTGGGAGCCTTAGTCTGGCTCTGTGAGTCTCAGTGATTAACACTGAACCCTGTGGGAGTCTTAGTCTGCCTCTGTGAGTCTCTCTGATTAACACTGAACCCTGTGGGAGTCTTAGTCTGCCTCTGTGAGTCTCTCTGATTAACACTGAACCCTGTGGGAGTCTTAGTCTGGCTCTGTGAGTCTCAGTGATTAACACTGAACCCTGTGGGAGCCTTAGTCTGGCTCTGTGAGTCTCAGTGATTAACACTGAACCCTGTGGGAGCCTTAGTCTGGCTCTGTGAGTCTCACTGATTAACACTGAACCATTTGGGAGCCTTAGTCTGGCTCTGTGAGTCTCAGTGATTAACACTGAACCCTGTTGGGAGTCTTAGTCTGGCTCTGTGAGTCTCAGTGATTAACACTGAACCCTGTGGGAGCCTTAGTCTGGCTCTGTGAGTCTCACTGATTAACACTGAACCCTGTGGGAGCCTTAGTCTGGCTCTGTGAGTCTCAGTGATTAACACTGAACCCTGTGGGAGCCTTAGTCTGGCTCTGTGAGTCTCAGTGATTAACACTGAACCCTGTGGGAGCCTTAGTCTGGTTCTGTGAGTCTCAATAATTAACACTGAACCCTATGGGAGTCTTCGTCTGGCTCTGTTAGTCTCAGTGATTAACACTGAACCCTGTGGGAGCCTTAGTCTGGCTCTGTGAGTCTCACTGATTAACACTGAACCCTGTGGGAGCCTTAGTCTGGCTCTGTGAGTCTCAGTGATTAACACTGAATCCTGTGGGAGCCTTAGTCTGGCTCTGTGAGTCTCGGTGATTAACACTGAACCCTGTGGGAGCCTCAGTCTGGTTCTGTGAGTCTCAATGATTAACACTGAACCCTATGGGAGTCTTCGTCTGGCTCTGTTAGTCTCAGTGATTAACACTGAACCCTGTGGGAGTCTTAGTCTGGCTCTGTGAGTCTCACTGATTAACACTGAACCCTGTGGGAGTCTTCGTCTGGCTCTGTGAGTCTCAGTGATTAACACTGAACCCTGTGGGAGCCTTAGTCTGGCTCTGTGAGTCTCAGTGATTAACACTGAACCCTGTGGGTGTCTTAGTCTGGCTCTGTGAGTCTCACTGATTAACACTGAACCCTGTGGGAGTCTTAGTCTGGCTCTGTGAGTCTCACTGATTAACACTGAACCCTGTGGGACCCTTAGTCTGACTCTGTGAGTCTCACTGATTAACACTGAACCCTGTGGGAGCCTTAGTCTGGCTCTGTGAGTCTCACTGATTAACACTGAACCCTGTGGGAGCCTTAGTCTGGCTCTGTGAGTCTCAGTGATTAACACTGAATCCTGTGGGAGCCTTAGTCTGGCTCTGTGAGTCTCAGTGATTAACACTGAACCCTGTGGGAGTCTTAGTCTGGCTCTGTGAGTCTCAGTGATTAACACTGAACCCTGTGGGAGCCTTAGTCTGGCTCTGTGAGTCTCAGTGATTAACACTGAACCCTGTGGGAGCCTTAGTCTGGCTCTGTGAGTCTCAGTGATTAACACTGAACCCTGTGGGAGCCTTAGTCTGGCTCTGTGAGTCTCAGTGATTAACACTGAACCCTGTGGGAGCCTTAGTCTGGCTCTGTGATTCTCACTGATTAACACTGAACCCTGTGGGAGTCTTCGTCTGGCTCTGTGAGTCTCACTGATTAACACTGAACCCTGTGGGAGTCTTCGTCTGGCTCTGCGAGTCTCAGTGATTAACACTGAACCCTGTGGGAGCCTTACTCTGGCTCTGTGAGTCTCATTGATTAACACTGAACCCTGTGGGAGCCTTAGTCTGGCTCTGTGAGTCTCAGTGATTAACACTGAACCCTGTGGGAGCCTTAGTCTGGCTCTGTGAGTCTCAGTGATTAACACTGAACCCTGTGGGAGTCTCAGTGTGTGCCACAGTGCCTGCCTTCATAGGCCCCGCTGCTACTCGCTACTAGCAGCACTTGCCCCTACAGCCCTGCTAGAGGCTACCTGGGGGAGCTTTGTCTCTGCCTTTGCCCTGTGCTCAGGCAACGTGGTGTGGCTGGACGAGGACTCAGCGTCGCGAGCGCTGCTCAGCCTGAGCCAGGCCACAAACTCCGAGCCGCTGCCCAAAGCCCCCGAGAAGCCGCGAGGTGAGGGGGGTGGCCTGGGTTCGACTCCACACCCAGCCAACAGACAGAGACCCATAGACTCACCACACAGAGACCCATAGACTCACCACACAGAGACCCATAGACTCACCACACAGACCCATAGACTCACCACACAGAGACCCATAGACTCATGCACAGAGACCCATAGACTCATGCACAGAGACCCATAGACTCACCACACAGAGACCCATAGACTCACCACACAGAGACCCATAGACTCACCACACAGAGACTCATAGACTCACCACACAGAGACCCATAGACTCACCACACAGAGACCCATAGACTCACCACACAGAGACTCATAGACTCACCACACAGAGACCCATAGACTCACCACACAGAGACCCATAGACTCACCACACAGAGACTCATAGACTCACCACACAGATACCCATAGACTCACCACACAGAGACCCATAGACGCACCACACAGAGACCCATAGACTCACCACACAGACCCATAGACTCACCACACAGACCCATAGACTCACCACACAGACCCATAGACTCACCACACAGACCCATAGACTCACCACACAGAGACCCATAGATTCATGCACAGAGACCCATAGACTCACGCACAGAGACTCATAGACTCACCACACAGAGACTCATAGACTCACCACACAGAGACCCATAGACTCACCACACAGAGACTCATAGACTCACCACACAGAGACCCATAGACTCACCACACAGAGACCCATAGACTCACCACACAGGGACTCATAGACTCACCACACAGACCCATAGACTCACCACACAGAGACCCATAGACTCACCACACAGAGACCCATAGACTCACACAGAGACCCATAGACTCACCACACAGAGACCCATAGACTCACCACACAGAGACCCATAGACTCACCACACAGAGACCCATAAACTCACCACACAGACCCATAGACTCAGCACACAGAGACCCATAGACTCAGCACACAGATACCCATAGACTCACCACACAGAGACCCATAGACTCACCACACAGAGACCCATAGACTCACCACACAGAGACCCATAGACTCAGCACACAGATACCCATAGACTCACCACACAGAGACCCATAGACGCACCACACAGAGACCCATAGACTCACCACACAGACCCATAGACTCACCACACAGACCCATAGACTCACCACACAGACCCATAGACTCACCACACAGACCCATAGACTCACCACACAGAGACCCATAGATTCATGCACAGAGACCCATAGACTTACGCACAGAGACTCAGACTCACCACACAGAGACTCATAGACTCACCACACAGAGACCCATAGACTCACCACACAGAGACTCATAGACTCACCACACAGAGACCCATAGACTCACCACACAGAGACCCATAGACTCACCACACAGGGACTCATAGACTCACCACACAGACCCATAGACTCACCACACAGAGACCCATAGACTCACCACACAGAGACCCATAGACTCACACAGAGACCCATAGACTCACCACACAGAGACCCATAGACTCACCACACAGAGACCCATAGACTCACCACACAGAGACCCATAAACTCACCACACAGACCCATAGACTCAGCACACAGAGACCCATAGACTCAGCACACAGATACCCATAGACTCACCACACAGAGACCCATAGACTCACCACACAGAGACCCATAGACTCACCACACAGAGACCCATAGACTCAGCACACAGATACCCATAGACTCACCACACAGAGACCCATAGACTCACCACACAGAGACCCATAGACTCACCACACAGAGACCCATAGACTCACCACACAGAGACCCATAGACTCACCACACAGAGACTCATAGACTCACCACACAGAGACCCATAGACTCACCACACAGAGACCCATAGACTCACCACACAGAGACTCATAGACTCACCACACAGACCCATAGACTCACCACACAGAGACCCATAGACTCACCACACAGAGACCCATAGACTCACAACACAGAGACCCATAGACTCACACAGAGACCCATAGACTCACCACACAGATGCCCATAGACTCACCACACAGAGACCCATAGACTCACCACACAGAGACCCATAGACTCACCACACAGAGACCCATAAACTCACCACACAGACCCATAGACTCAGCACACAGAGACCCATAGACTCAGCACACAGAGACTCATAGACTCACCACACAGAGACCCATAGACTCAGCACACAGAGACCCATAGACTCAGCACACAGATACCCATAGACTCACCACACAGAGACCCATAGACTCACCACACAGAGACCCATAGACTCACCACACAGAGACCCATAGACTCACCACACAGAGACCCATAGACTCACCACACAGAGACCCATAGACTCACCACATAGAGACCCACAGACTCACCACACAGAGACCCATAGACTCACCGCACAGAGACCCATAGACTCAGCACACAGAGACCCATAGACTCACCACACAGAGACACATAGACTCACCACACAGAGACCCACAGACTCAGCACACAGAGACCCATAGACTCACACAGAGACCCATAAACTCACCACACAGACCCATAGACTCAGCACACAGAGACCCATAGACTCAGCACACAGAGACTCATAGACTCACCACACAGAGACCCATAGACTCACCACACAGAGACCCATAGACTCACCACACAGAGACCCATAGACTCACCACATAGAGACCCACAGACTCACCACACAGAGACCCATAGACTCACCGCACAGAGACCCATAGACTCAGCACACAGAGACCCATAGACTCACCACACAGAGACACATAGACTCACCACACAGAGACCCACAGACTCAGCACACAGAGACCCATAGACTCACACAGAGACCCATAGACTCACCACACAGAGACCCATAAACTCACCACACAGACCCATAGACTCAGCACACAGAGACCCATAGACTCAGCACAACGAGACTCATAGGCTCACCACACAGAGACCCATAGACTCAGCACACAGAGACCCATAGACTCAGCACACAGAGACCCATAGACTCACCACACAGAGACCCATAGACTCACCACACAGAGACCCATAAACTCACACAGAGACCCATAGACTCACCACACAGAGACCCATAGACTCACCACACAGAGACCCATAGACTCACCACACAGAGACTCATAGACTTACCACACAGACCCATAGACTCACCACACAGAGACCCATAGACTCACCACACAGAGACCCATAGACTCACACAGAGACCCATAGACTCACCACACAGAGACCCATAGACTCACCACACAGAGACCCATAGACTCACCACACAGAGACCCATAGACTCACCACACAGAGACCCATAAACTCACCACACAGACCCATAGACTCAGCACACAGAGACCCATAGACTCAGCACACAGAGACTCATAGACTCACCACACAGAGACCCATAGACTCAGCACACAGAGACCCATAGACTCAGCACACAGATACCCATAGACTCACACAGAGACCCATAGACTCAGCACACAGAGACCCATAGACTCAGCACACAGAGACCCATAGACTCACCACACAGAGACACATAGACTCACCACACAGAGACACATAGACTCACCACACAGAGACCCATAAACTCACCACACAGACCCATAGACTCAGCACACAGAGACCCATAGACTCAGCACAACGAGACTCATAGACTCACCACACAGAGACCCATAGACTCAGCACACAGAGACCCATAGACTCAGCACACAGAGACCCATAGACTCACCACACAGAGACCCATAGACTCACCACACAGAGACCCATAAACTCACACAGAGACCCATAGACTCACCACACAGAGACCCATAGACTCACCACACAGAGACCCATAGACTCACCACACAGAGACTCATAGACTTACCACACAGACCCATAGACTCACCACACAGAGACCCATAGACTCACCACACAGAGACCCATAGACTCACACAGAGACCCATAGACTCACCACACAGAGACCCATAGACTCACCACACAGAGACCCATAGACTCACCACACAGAGACCCATAGACTCACCACACAGAGACCCATAAACTCACCACACAGACCCATAGACTCAGCACACAGAGACCCATAGACTCAGCACACAGAGACTCATAGACTCACCACACAGAGACCCATAGACTCAGCACACAGAGACCCATAGACTCAGCACACAGATACCCATAGACTCACACAGAGACCCATAGACTCAGCACACAGAGACCCATAGACTCAGCACACAGAGACCCATAGACTCACCACACAGAGACCCATAAACTCACACAGAGACCCATAGACTCACCACACAGAGACCCATAGACTCACCACACAGAGACCCATAGACTCACCACACAGAGACTCATAGACTCACCACACAGACCCATAGACTCACCACACAGAGACCCATAGACTCACCACACAGAGACCCATAGACTCACCACACAGGGACTCATAGACTCACCACACAGACCCATAGACTCACCACACAGAGACCCATAGACTCACCACACAGAGACCCATAGACTCACACAGAGACCCATAGACTCACCACACAGAGACCCATAGACTCACCACACAGAGACCCATAGACTCACCACACAGAGACCCATAAACTCACCACACAGACCCATAGACTCGGCACACAGAGACCCATAGACTCAGCACACAGATACCCATAGACTCACCACACAGAGACCCATAGACTCACCACACAGAGACCCATAGACTCACCACACAGAGACCCATAGACTCAGCACACAGATACCCATAGACTCACCACACAGAGACCCATAGACGCACCACACAGAGACCCATAGACTCACCACACAGAGACCCATAGACTCACCACACAGACCCATAGACTCACCACACAGACCCATAGACTCACCACACAGACCCATAGACTCACCACACAGACCCATAGACTCACCACACAGAGACCCATAGATTCATGCACAGAGACCCATAGACTTACGCACAGAGACTCATAGACTCACCACACAGAGACTCATAGACTCACCACACAGAGACCCATAGACTCACCACACAGAGACTCATAGACTCACCACACAGAGACCCATAGACTCACCACACAGAGACCCATAGACTCACCACACAGGGACTCATAGACTCACCACACAGACCCATAGACTCACCACACAGAGACCCATAGACTCACCACACAGAGACCCATAGACTCACACAGAGACCCATAGACTCACCACACAGAGACCCATAGACTCACCACACAGAGACCCATAGACTCACCACACAGAGACCCATAAACTCACCACACAGACCCATAGACTCAGCACACAGAGACCCATAGACTCAGCACACAGATACCCATAGACTCACCACACAGAGACCCATAGACTCACCACACAGAGACCCATAGACTCACCACACAGAGACCCATAGACTCAGCACACAGATACCCATAGACTCACCACACAGAGACCCATAGACTCACCACACAGAGACCCATAGACTCACCACACAGAGACCCATAGACTCACCACACAGAGACCCATAGACTCACCACACAGAGACTCATAGACTCACCACACAGAGACCCATAGACTCACCACACAGAGACCCATAGACTCACCACACAGAGACTCATAGACTCACCACACAGACCCATAGACTCACCACACAGAGACCCATAGACTCACCACACAGAGACCCATAGACTCACCACACAGAGACCCATAGACTCACACAGAGACCCATAGACTCACCACACAGATGCCCATAGACTCACCACACAGAGACCCATAGACTCACCACACAGAGACCCATAGACTCACCACACAGAGACCCATAAACTCACCACACAGACCCATAGACTCAGCACACAGAGACCCATAGACTCAGCACACAGAGACTCATAGACTCACCACACAGAGACCCATAGACTCAGCACACAGAGACCCATAGACTCAGCACACAGATACCCATAGACTCACCACACAGAGACCCATAGACTCACCACACAGAGACCCATAGACTCACCACACAGAGACCCATAGACTCACCACACAGAGACCCATAGACTCACCACACAGAGACCCATAGACTCACCACATAGAGACCCACAGACTCACCACACAGAGACCCATAGACTCACCGCACAGAGACCCATAGACTCAGCACACAGAGACCCATAGACTCACCACACAGAGACACATAGACTCACCACACAGAGACCCACAGACTCAGCACACAGAGACCCATAGACTCACACAGAGACCCATAAACTCACCACACAGACCCATAGACTCAGCACACAGAGACCCATAGACTCAGCACACAGAGACTCATAGACTCACCACACAGAGACCCATAGACTCACCACACAGAGACCCATAGACTCACCACACAGAGACCCATAGACTCACCACACAGAGACACATAGACTCACCACACAGAGACCCACAGACTCAGCACACAGAGACCCATAGACTCACACAGAGACCCATAGACTCACCACACAGAGACCCATAAACTCACCACACAGACCCATAGACTCAGCACACAGAGACCCATAGACTCAGCACACAGAGACTCATAGACTCACCACACAGAGACCCATAGACTCAGCACACAGAGACCCATAGACTCACCACACAGAGACACATAGACTCACCACACAGAGACCCACAGACTCAGCACACAGAGACCCATAGACTCACACAGAGACCCATAGACTCACCACACAGAGACCCATAAACTCACCACACAGACCCATAGACTCAGCACACAGAGACCCATAGACTCAGCACACAGAGACTCATAGACTCACCACACAGAGACCCATAGACTCAGCACACAGAGACCCATAGACTCAGCACACAGAGACCCATAGACTCACCACACAGAGACCCATAGACTCACCACACAGAGACCCATAAACTCACACAGAGACCCATAGACTCACCACACAGAGACCCATAGACTCACCACACAGAGACCCATAGACTCACCACACAGAGACTCATAGACTCACCACACAGACCCATAGACTCACCACACAGAGACCCATAGACTCACCACACAGAGACCCATAGACTCACACAGAGACCCATAGACTCACCACACAGAGACCCATAGACTCACCACACAGAGACCCATAGACTCACCACACAGAGACCCATAGACTCACCACACAGAGACCCATAAACTCACCACCCAGACCCATAGACTCAGCACACAGAGACCCATAGACTCAGCACACAGAGACTCATAGACTCACCACACAGAGACCCATAGACTCAGCACACAGAGACCCATAGACTCAGCACACAGATACCCATAGACTCACACAGAGACCCATAGACTCAGCACACAGAGACCCATAGACTCAGCACACAGAGACCCATAGACTCACCACACAGAGACCCATAGACTCACCACACAGAGACCCATAAACTCACACAGAGACCCATAGACTCACCACACAGAGACCCATAGACTCACCACACAGAGACCCATAGACTCACCACACAGAGACTCATAGACTCACCACACAGACCCATAGACTCACCACACAGAGACCCATAGACTCACCACACAGAGACCCATAGACTCACACAGAGACCCATAGACTCACCACACAGAGACCCATAGACTCACCACACAGAGACCCATAGACTCACCACACAGAGACCCATAGACTCACCACACAGAGACCCATAAACTCACCACACAGACCCATAGACTCAGCACACAGAGACCCATAGACTCAGCACACAGAGACTCATAGACTCACCACACAGAGACCCATAGACTCAGCACACAGAGACCCATAGACTCAGCACACAGATACCCATAGACTCACCACACAGAGACCCATAGACTCACGACACAGAGACCCATAGACTCACCACACAGAGCCCCATAGACTCACCACACAGAGACCCATAGACTCACCACACAGAGACCCATAGACTCACCACATAGAGACCCACAGACTCACCACACAGAGACCCATAGACTCATCGCACAGAGACCCATAGACTCAGCACACAGAGACCCATAGACTCACCACACAGAGACACATAGACTCACCACACAGAGACCCACAGACTCAGCACACAGAGACCCATAGACTCACACAGAGACCCATAGACTCAGCACACAGAGACCCATAGACTCAGCACACAGAGACTCATAGACTCACCACACAGAGACCCATAGACTCAGCACACAGAGACCCATAGACTCAGCACACAGAGACCCATAGACTCACCACACAGAGACCCATAGACTCACCACACAGAGACCCATAAACTCACACAGAGACCCATAGACTCACCACACAGAGACCCATAGACTCACCACACAGAGACCCATAGACTCACCACATAGAGACCCACAGACTCACCACACAGAGACCCATAGACTCACCACACAGAGACCCATAGACTCACCACACAGAGACCCATAGACTCACCGCACAGAGACCCATAGACTCACCACACAAGATGAAGTCTTTGGTGATCCCTGACCCCACGCAGCCACTAGGGGGCACTGCCACACCGCAGTTGTGGGTGTCAGCTGTCCATGTGTGGTGTAGTAGTGTGTGTGTAGTAGTGTAGTGTGTGTGTAGTAGTGTGTGTGTAGTAGTGTGTGTGTAGTAGTGTGTGTGGTGTAGTAGTGTGTGTGTGTAGTGGTGTGTGTGTGTGTAGTGGTGTGTGTGGTGTAGTAGTGTGTGTGTCGTAGTGTGTGTGGTGTAATAGTGTGTGTAGTAGTGTGGGGTAGTGGTGTAGTAGTGTGTGTGTAATAGAGTAGTGTGTGTGTAGTAGTGTAGTAGTGTGTGTGTGTAGTAGTGTAGTAGTGTGTGTGTGTAGTAGTGTAGTAGTGTGTGTGTAGTAGTGTGGTGTAGTAGTGTGTGTGTAGTAGTGTAGTGTGGTGTAGTAGTGTGGTGTAGTAGTGTAGTGTGGTGTAGTAGTGTTGTGTGTGTCTGTGTGTGTAGTGTGGTGTAGTAGTGTGTGTGTGTAGTAGTGTATGTGTGTGTAGTCTGGCAAAACAACCCCCTACCTCCTCACGGTGCCGGACGGGCAACTCTGTCGTGGACAGTGCTGTGGGGGGAGGTCCAATTCCGATTGGCTCCTCCCCTCATGGCATCTGTGACCACCACAGGGGCTAAACGGGGGCTCTGGACGGGTGCGGGGGGCTGGTAACCCCTCCACCTTCAAAAATTTACCACTAAACCACGTCTAAAATATCTAACTAATAAGCTTGTGCCGGAGGCCCCGGGGGGACAGGCGTCTATGACGTCTCCTGGCCAAACCCCAATTGGCGGAGCCAGGAGATTGAATCTCTACCCTCGGGGCTCCTCCAGAAACAACGAAAAACCACTACGTGTGGCCACGTGGAATGTTCGAACGCTCACTGCGGAGGAGAGGCTGCCACTCCTCTGTCAGGAGCTGGACCGGTACCGCCTGGATCTCTGTGGCATTCAGGAGGTCCGGTGGACCGGTTCTGGTTCCTGCCACCATGAGGGGTGGACAGTCCTCTACTCGGGGCAGCAGACTGCCAAATAACAGGGTGTGGCTGTTCTTATAAACAAAAGAATGAAGGGGACGTGGGAGCGTGGCAGTGAAGTGTGGGAACCTGTAAGCCCCAGGCTACTTTGGGCTCGCCTTCCCATCAATCGGAGGCAAGGAGTGGTGGGCGTGGTTACTTATGCCCCCACCGAAGACGAACATTCGTGGAGGGATGCAGGCAAAGCCGATGAGTCAGATGCCTTCTATGACCTCCTGTCATAGGTGCTGGCTAAAGTGGCCTCTCGGGATAGAGTCATCTTGTTGGGTGACTTCAATGCCCGAGTTGGTCATGATGCTGGCACCTGGTCTGGAGTGTTTGGAGGGCATGGGCCAGATCAGCTCAATAACAACGGTAGGAGGCTGCTAGATTTTTGTGCAGCCCATGGGCTTGTAATTACCAACACGCTGTTCCGGCATCGGCGCATCCACACAACATCATGGATGCATGCCGGGTCCAAGCAAGAACATCTGTTGGACTACATAGTGATGGACCAGCGGATGCGAGCCCATGTCCTTGACACCAGGCCCTACCGTGGAGCTGATCTGCCCTCTGACCATCGACTTGTCATCTGTAAGATGCGTCTGCCATTCTTCCGCTCCGGTGGTGGGTGTACACCCAGGACCCCATTCCAACATAAAGTGGCCTGGTCTCAGTTATCTGATGAAAGTTGCAAGCGAGAATTTCATCATCGCCTGCGGCTGGGGTTGGCATCGTCCCCCACTCCTCCTTATGTCGAGGGTAAATGGGCGAGGTTTAGGACTGTCACTCATGCAGCTGCATTGGCTGCTTTGGGTACGCGGTCCAGACCTCCACAGAGACCCTGTTTGACAGAGGAGGTTTTCAGAATAGTTGAGAAAAAGCGACAGGCCCACTGTCATCGGCTACAGAATCCCACGTCAGAGAATGAGGAGGCTTACCGCAGCCTTCGCTCGGAGGTTCGGAGAGCCGTGAGGCGCTGCAAGGATGGGTGGTGGTCGTGGGTCGCTGAGGAGATGGAGTCTGCCTCAGTGGCCCGCGATCACAAGCCTCTATTTGACTCCATCAAAAAAGTAACCTCCAGCGCCACACCTATTACCATCATTAGGGGAAAAAACGGTGTTCCAATCTCCGACCCCCAGGAACAGGTTTGCAGATTTGCTGAGCATTTCTGTGAGGTCCTGAGGGCTGGGAAACCCCTCAGCCAGGAAAACATCGTGGCACAAAGTGAGGATGACCCTGCTGAGGCTGCGGTGCCTCAAATATTGGAAGAAGTCACCCCCTGTGAGTGGCTGGCTGAGGTGCCATCTGTTGAGGAAGTACTGAAGGCGATCTGGAGTCTGAGACCAGGAAAGGCAGCGGGCACAGATGATCTCCCAAGCAAAATGCTGAGGGAGGGTGGCGTTTGTGCACAGACTGCCCTATATGACATCATAACAACAGTCTGGACTACTGGACCGCCACTTAGTGGCGAATGGCGGTTGTTGTGTTGTGTGTTGTTATGTGTTGGTGTGTGTGTCTGTGTGTAGGTGTGTGTGTTGGTGTGTGTGTGTTGTTGTGTGTGTAGGTGTGTGTGTTGTTATGTGTTGGTGTGTGTGTCTGTGTGTAGGTGTGTGTGTTGGTGTGTGTGTGTTGTTATGTGTTGATGTGTGTGTGTAGGTGTGTGTGTTGTTATGTGTTGGTGTGTGTGTCTGTGTGTAGGTGTGCGAGTTGATGACGAGTACCTGTGTGTGTGTGTAGGTGTGTGTGTTGGTGTGTGTGTGTTGTTACGTGTTGGTGTGTGTGTGTGTCTGTGTGTAGGTGTGTGTTGGTGTGTGTGTTGTTATGTGTTGGTGTGTGTGTCTGTGTGTAGGTGTGCGAGTTGATGACGAGTACCTGTGTGTGTGTGTGTTGGTGTGTGTGTGTTGGTGTGTGTGTTGTTATGTGTTGGTGTGTGTGTGTGTAGGTGTGCGAGTTGATGACGAATACCTGTGTGTGTGTGTTGGTGTGTGTGTTGGTGTGTGTGTTGTTATGTGTTGGTGTGTGTGTGTGTGTAGGTGTGCGAGTTGATGACGAGTACCTGTGTGTGTTTTGTTATGTGTTGGTGTGTGTGTGTCTGTGTGTAGGTGTGTGTGTTGTTATGTGTTGGTGTGTGTGTCTGTGTGTAGGTGTGCGAGTTGATGACGAGTACCTGTGTGTGTGTGTGTGTGTTGGTGTGTGTGTGTTGGTGTGTGTGTTGTTATGTGTTGGTGTGTGTGTGTGTAGGTGTGCGAGTTGATGACGAATACCTGTGTGTGTGTGTTGGTGTGTGTGTTGGTGTGTGTGTTGTTATGTGTTGGTGTGTGTGTGTTGGTGTGTGTGTGTGTTGGTGTGTGTTTTGTTATGTGTTGGTGTGTGTGTGTCTGTGTGTAGGTGTGTGTGTTGTTATGTGTTGGTGTGTGTGTGTCTGTGTGTAGGTGTGCGAGTTGATGACGAGTACCTGTGTGTGTGTGGCCTGCCTACGATCCATCCTGGGTTTAACCAGACTGGATTGTGTGAGGAGCTCACAAATCCTTGAAAGATCTGGGCAGGGTCCCATCGGTGAGCTCCTCCGGCAGGCAAGGCTGCGATGGCTGGGTCATGTAGCCCGCATGCCCAGCCACCGCATGCCGAAACAGCTTTTGTTTGGCCGGATTGAGGGGGCTAAGCGGGCGCGGCACGGGCTAGAGAAGAGATGGAGTGATGTGGTACAGGAGGACGTGGAGCTGAGTGGACTTGCCGATGACTGGTACCAGCGGTGTCAAGATCGGCCTCTGTGGAGGAGGCTCGTGAAGGATGCTACTGGGCAGTTGGAGGCAGTCGCCCTCCAACAACAACGGAGGGCGGAGGAGCGACGCTCACAACAACGAGCGGAGCGCCGGGTGGCTAAAGCACAGCAGGTTGGCACAGTAGGGGGCACAGGTGGTGCACCAGCCAGTCATCTCAGTCAGTCGACCCGTGGCACCTGGGTCTGCCCCGTGACCTCCTGCCAGCGGGCGTTCGACACTTCACGTGGCCTCAGGGTGCACATAGCCTGGCACAAGCGTCGTGGTGACGTCACCGCCACTTAGTGGCGAATGGCGGTTGTTGTTGTTGTGTGTTGGTGTGCGAGTTGATGACGAGTACCTGTGTGTGTAGGTGTGTGTGTTGGTGTGTGTGTGTGTTGTTATGTGTTGGTGTGTGTGTGTCTGTGTGTAGGTGTGTGTGTAGGTGTGTGTGTGTTGGTGTGTGTGTGTGTTGTTATGTGTTGGTGTGTGTGTGTCTGTGTGTAGGTGTGTGTGTTGGTGTGTGTGTTGTTATGTGTTGGTGTGTGTGTCTTGTGTGTAGGTGTGTGTGTTGGTGTGTGTGTGTTGTTATGTGTTGGTGTGTGTGTTGGTGTGTGTGTTGTTATGTGTTGGTGTGTGTAGGTGTGTGTGTTGGTGTGTGTGTTGTTATGTGTTGGTGTGTGTGTGTCTGTTTGTAGGTGTGTTGGTGTGTGTGTTGTTATGTGTTGGTGTGTGTGTCGTGTGTGTTGGTGTGTGTGTTGTTATGTGTTGGTGTGTGTGTGTCTGTGTGTAGGTGTGTGTTGGTGTGTGTGTGTTGTTACGTGTTGGTGTGTGTGTAGGTGTGTGTGTTGGTGTGTGTGTTGTTATGTGTTGGTGTGTGTGTGTTGTTATGTGTTGGTGTGTGTGTGTCTGTGTGTAGGTGCGCGAGTTGATGACGAGTACCTGTGTGTGTGTAGGTGTGTGTGTAGGTGTGTGTGTTGGTGTGTGTGTGTTGTTATGTGTTGGTGTGTGTGTGTCTGTGTGTAGGTGTGTGTTGGTGTGTGTGTGTTGTTACGTGTTGGTGTG